>NC_134710.1:8428820-8728820 GCF_043290135.1 Rhipicephalus microplus
TTAATTCTTTCTTCACCCTACTTGTCAGGCTATTTTATTCTTCTTACTGATCTTGTTGACTCGGTAAAGCGATACTAATATGACAATTTTCATTTCTTCTTTTCTTCAATCAAATGAAAGGCCATTCCCTTGAAGAACCTAAAAATGTTGTGCTAAGTACGAGTGCACTTAGCACTTGATTTGGTTATGTCACTTGTTAATGAAAACAGAGGTCAAAACCTTCAAATGCCTTTCTTGAAATCCATTAAATAAATACAAAGATGATGTTGCAGACATGCAAGAAGTATGCTGTGTAGTTAGCAAAGCATACTGAAAAAAGAATTGTGTGTTCTGGCTATCTATGGCACCCTGTGGCTTGCCAAATGTAGCCAGAAGTAAAAGTCAAGTCCACTTCAACATGTCCAGCTTTGTACCTTACTTTAAAATGCACACTTCTGCATGCTTCAAGCCATCGTGAGGATTCGTGAGCTGTCTTTAAGAGGAGAGGAATGACCTTTCATTGAAATAGGTGCATATGGAAGGTTATTAGTTTGCCAGTGGCCTGAAGGGGTCAGCAGTGCATAGCGGCTCAGGCAAAAACTACAGTTGGCCATGGTACATGAAGCTAAGGTGGACAGTTTTTGATGTTTGAGGCTTCTTCTCAGCAATAAAATGAAGCTTTCACTGGCCTAGATATCTCCACTTCCATGGCACTGATCCCACAATGTTATTCAATTCAATTTTTATTTCATCCCAAGGATGAGGGCAGGCTCGGGAGAAAAGTGACGTTTTGTCACTTGAGGAGAACCCGAACCTCCCTAATACATGGAAAGCAACGTGGACATGGGTAAAGAAACTTAGGCCATGAACATATAGGCAATGAACATAGGCCATGAGATGTTTGGCGCAGTACAAGTTGGAAGATGCACGTACAGTAATGCTATGTACAGTGACTAATATGCGTAAGTAGTTTCTTTTGGCACAAATTCCGAAGTACAATGCAAAATATGACAGAATACAAAATACTGTATATATGACAACAATGCTATGCATAGAAATTGTGTGTACACACATACACATAAATATACACACATATATGCAGATGCACACACACACACACACACACACACACACACACACACACACACACACACACATATATATATATATATATATATATATATATATATATATATATATATATATATATATATATATATATATATATATATATACACACACATACACATATATATATAGACAGTTCCACGAATGCCTGGACCACCATTTTCTCGATTTTCACGATAAAAGCACTTCCCTAATGTCACGTGCACTGCATTTCTCAAGGATTATTTTTGCCTCCAGTGATGATTTATCATTACTGATAAAATCACTGCTTCTTTCATTTTAGGAGCCAAAGACGGAGACATGGCTGCATATCGCTGAAGGATTCAGCCGGACATGGCAGTTTCCGAACTGTATTGGGGCTGTTGATGAAAAGCACATACAGATTAAGTGTCCTCCGAACTCTGGAAGTATGTACTTCAATTATAAGGTTAGTATGTATAATGTTCTGATGCACTCTGCAGACAATTTAATTCTGTTAAAATTGCTGTCTATTGCGCATGAATTTTATGTGCCGTTGTAAGCACTGAACACATAGTACGTTTCAGTGTGTTGTCTGAATGCTTGCATCAGATGTTTCGATGTGTGGAATATGATGCCATGATCTTTACAAAGCACACATGCACGTTGGTTTGTCATACAGTACATCGTACTTGCAGCAAGTATGATAGTATTCTCTAACGCTCTCACGAACTTTCTTCTGGTAACATGTATTATAACAGGGCACTCTAGGTAATACAATGAGAATATTATTAGGAGTTTGCTCCTACTTTTTTTTTGTCAAGTTTGCTTTGAACTGTTACAAAATAATCAAGAAATAATACAATTGGCTTCACACCAAAAATTTTGCTATTCACATAGCTCTACCTATGTCCCTTTCTCTTCTTGAAGCTAGGATGGAATGTTGGTGCTTGTGCAGTTATAAATTACATTACAGTTTTCATGCATGCATTGTTAAAAGGTAATCTTGTGTTTGATTAGAAACACTAGATGTGAACTCTTATGTTGCAACCCCATTAATTTGGCCTCTCAGCACATCAGCATTCTAAAGCATCTAGAATAATGTTACACAATCCTGTTGTATGCATACTCATTGCAGGGCACATACTCCATTGTTCTGCTTGTCGTGGTCAACAGCGACTACAAGTTCGTGATCGTCGACGTTGGTGCTTACGGCAAACAGAGTGATGGTGGAGTCCTAGAACAATCAAAGTTCGGGTGTCGCTTGGAGAATGGAAAGCTTCATATCCCGCGAGACCTGGAACTTCCGAACACGTCCCACTAATAAATTTAAAATAAAGCATCAAATTTAGAAACACAGTTCGCAAAGGTAAACAAAGTTTTTCTAACGGGCACAGAAGCTGAGAACAGTGGCCGGCAAAAGGTTGTCAGCAATAGAGGAACCAAATGCATGAGTGAGTGAGAAACCATACTAAGAAACTGCACCGAGCGCACTGGAGTGGGGACAGTGCATGTCATCAGGTGCTTTCTTCTGCGTCTTCAAGGGGTAACCATGTACTATGTGGATCAGTTGCTGACAAATGGTGCACCTTGCCCGAGAAACGCACAATCACAAAAAGCACAAACAGGCCCTTCAATGTGTGATTGTGATCAGGTTGTAGAAGGAGAGTAGAAGTTGTTTTGAGGCCACAGCACTCTGCCCCAATTCGTGTAGGTGTTGATTGGACAGCACTACAAGCAGGCAGCGCAATGGCAAGTCAAGGCGAACTCCCTGTATCATGGGCATTTGCTCAGAATAGGACGACCAACAGGAAGGCACTGAAAAGAATGCCCCACTACAGCATTCCAAGGCTCTGCTATGTGTTTAATATTGTTTTGTACTGTCATAAATTACTTACTTGTAATAATCAAGCCCATCATTACATTGTTTCCGGCGGCATCTAAAACTGTTCTTACTAACAACATGCAACACCTGAATATATATGTATGTGTATATATATATATGTGTTTAAATACGGTTATATGCATTTATGTGTACGTGTATAGGTTATGAAGTAACACTGTATTAGTGATATGTATGTGTTATGTTATAGTCATTTAATCCAATTAGTTATCTCCTGTTTTATCACTTTCATGTAAATATCTTGAACTACCACAAGTTTCAATAATAATTTTCATTACGTTCATTTTGTTTTATTCGCTTGCTGTTTTTTCCTTAGTTGCCAATCTTTGTTCTATATTATTATACATAAATTCACAGGAGGTCCCCCTAACAGTTTTCACTTTGGGACCTCCTTCTGTATTATATCAACTTTTTACTTGCACTGTATTGTACTGAATAAACTGACTGGATTCCCAGAAAAAAAAAACAGCTAGTAAATTTGCCTTGCTTACATGCAGATAAGAAAACAGTTATGTGGTATTACCAATGGATAAACTGGGAGGTCTTTCTGTGTTTTGAGTTTCACCATACGTGTTCAGCAACATCTTCGTTTAGTGTGTTTAGACTTTTGATAGTGACTGGTTATATTAACCAAGGTACTGTGGATGATGCTGCTATTGTATAATTAAATTCAATCAAGCACTTCTTGTGTCATATAACTGCAGTGTCCGGCCAGCACAGTACATTGCTCCCAAAAGCTGTCTCAATTACAATAGTCGCAAAGCAAAGTTAAAAGAACTTGCAAACCTAAAATAATCCTGAACGTTTGTCAAGCCAGAACACACTAAAACAGGTGCTATATGCTACACTACCACTTGACTATTGCATCTGTACTTCACTATCGCATTTGTAGCTTGTCGTTCCTTGTTTCTTTGTATCTGATCTTCAGGTGCAATTTTTTTAATGATTATTCCAGAGTATCGGCCCAGTCTCTGCATTAACGATATTTGTGCCCTGGCTAATAATGCGGTTTGTGTTAAGTCGTAGCAGATGACATGGTTCAACTCTACACTCTTTAAGCGTCTGCACATGCACGAGCTGCTGCCGGTGCACGATTGCAGCGCTAGTCGCATCACGATGCGAGGTGCTCCGAGATATCCCCCAATAGCGAAATGGCCTAATATTCTATAGAACCCCAAGCATTCAGAAAATTGCACATTATGCACCTTGGTGTCGTCCATACGAGAGGGGCACTTTTGGTGTAACAACAATGCACTGCAATTAGAAGCATATCCAGCAGAATAGGTCTTGCTTGTCATCAGAGGCAGAATATACGATTCTTTTGAAAGCTTGCAGTAGTATTTTTTTGAACACCAAGCCTCTGTGAGGCCACGTGGCCTTTAGCTCTTGCGCCACTTTCTGAAAAATAAAAGATAATAAACTCTGTAAAACTTAAATAAGTGTAAAAAAACAATAGTTGTATTGCCTATGCAATAGCTACACGTTCTGGGTGCTACATGGCCAATAGCAATTCACTTGCATAATGGTTCTGCCTTGATTAAAAAATTTGTATATTGTGCTTCATATGAGAGAAAACTGTACTTCAGCATCAATCGTATACTCTGCCTCTGATGACCTATTTTGTATCACCTCCCTTTCACGAAGTACTAGGGCTCAAGTGCTGCTTAGGCCCCAAACTTTTCATGAAGACAAAACAAACTTTACGCAATCGGGAAAAAAATCAAAAAATTTTATTTACAATACTTCTGGCAACACTCATTACTGTTGGCTTGCTTCAGCCGGCCCTTGGATCGTCAACAATACAGTCGGCACTTGTCCTACTTCATAGTGCATTAGCACTTCAAGTAGGTGCATTTTGCATTGCCCCCTCAGGTGTTCAGGCACCTTGTCCATGTGCTCCGCCAGCGAAAGTAAAAATTGCTCTGTTCTGTTTTCTTTCTCGTTTTTCTATTCCTCATCAACTTTATCCAGCAAGCTGGCTGCTTGTTTTCTTTTGTTTGTTTTCTTTGTGTTGTGCGTCACGTGTGACATAGTGGGATGGGCGTTAAAGAGGTAGACAGGACAGGTGTTGAGGTGGACGGTTGTGTGGAAAGGGTGGAAAGAAGGGGAGCAGAAATAGGTCGAAAGAAAAAGTTACTGTTATCTAAAGTGGGAGAAGCGGGTATGGTGTGGTCTGGTGTGTCAGAGCAATAATTACTTTCGCTCTGAGCACTGGCACACCGAGGGGGCAGCATTGATGCAAACACCACTGCTGCATTGTCGGTGGCATCTCCGCTCTCTTCGTCCAGGTTACTGCTTGTTCTATGAGAAAAACAAGCAGCTACATAATTAGTGCCATGAAGAATACAGCAGTAACAAATAGATTTCTTTGAATGCATGTACTAGCTACTATGCATTATTGCACCGAAAATAAGCATCTAGCTGCTCTAGCAATCTCTATGTTGCCAGTCTGAGATAGTTGGGGTTACATTACGATTTTGCGTAATGGAGAATGTGTACTTGATGTAAAAATAACAACCTGCAAATTAACAATATTAAGACCAAATTTGTCGTCTTTTCCTCATATCAGCATTGTCTCTACAGCATTTGTAGGTCTGGAACTTGATCACCATCTACATCTCTCCAACATGAAAAAGAAAATGGCCTAAAGTGTACACACTCTCAACAAAGCTCAACTGCATTTCTTCTTCTCTACTCTCATATCACTATTATGCTTTTGTTCATTCCCTTCTTAGCTACAACATTGAACAGTGGGGGCAACATGTACAATAGCCACCTTACAAGCGCAGAAGGTACCATTTCAGCCGATGTCTAGAGCACCTCCTGTATATTCTTACTATTTACTTATTCCTTTGTTTGATTTGAAATAAATGATTATAGTGACTACTAGCAGCAGTAGCAGTCATCACTGGTGGCGTTGCCGAAACACAGACCTCTTCTGCTTTCACAGGGGGGGCAAGGGCTCAAGTTTCGCCACTCATCTCTATGCTGGCATGCTCCGTCGAAGTGGATGGATGGATTGATGTGGCTCTACCCTTTAGGTCGGGCGGCAGCTAACGCCACCTAGCCGTAATACTTAGTGAACAAACAACTACATTTATCTTTTTGTCCCTCCAAATAGTGAAGTATAGGGCTGGTACTTTGCAGTGAATGGCTTAATTTTCACTCGTGCCTTGACTTTAGCCACCAATCAGATAACCTCCTTCTAGTTAATTCTACCCGCTTAAAGTCTATTTTGCCCTCCCTGTCTCTAAACCCCAGTGCTTTGAAAAACTCTGCGCCATTATCCTGAACTATAGATTGAAGCCCTTCACAGAACATTATCAAGTGTTCGGCAGTTTCCTCCTTCTCTCCGCATGCACTGCATACCATGTCTACCCCTTCGTATTTGGCCCGATATGTCTTGGTTCGCAATACTCCTGTCTTGGCCTCAAACAGTAGAGAACTATTCCGAGTATTATCATAGATCCATTCCTTTGCAATTTTGTGCTTAAAAGTTCGATAGATCTCTAGTGCGGACTTCTTAATCATGCCAATTCTCCACATGTCAGTCTCTGTTTCCTTCACCTTCTTCTTAACCGATGGTTCTTTTTTGTGTGGCCCCCTGCTCTTTTCTAAGTATTTACCAGTCAATTTTCTAATTTGCTTCCACCATTTTGTATCGACATCCTTCATGTACAAGTAGCTGAAAACCTTCCTAGCCCAACGCTCCTTCCCCATTTCTCTCAATCGCTTCTAGTGTGCAGGCCCGAAAGCACCACCTTCCTAATTGCTATTATGCTGCAAACTGTGGTAACAATCTAAACATGAAGAAATCGATTCCACAAGTGAAATTCTACCGATTTCCAAATGAATGACAATATCAGATGAATGGTATATGAGGGGAACTTGTTGCTAGTTAGTGAAAATTTAGTTGCAAATTAGTTGAAATAGTTATACGAAAATACTTCCAAGAAGTGCACCTAATTCTAAGTACATGAGCCTCACTGATACACTTCAAGTGATAATCAGTCCAATGTTGTGTCCTTTTTTTTTTTTGTATGTGTCAGTGACACTGTAGCCACAACGAAGGGAGCAGTTTGGGTGTCAGGTGTTTCCGCTCAAAGTAAAACATTTTAAAGTGTCAGCTACTTTCAACGCTTCAACATTTGCTACAAACCACAAACAAAGCTTTGACTTACGGACGTGGCTCGGTGACGTCCTTCAAGAAGAGGAGGAGGTCGAAGAATTTCCATTTTGGCGCTGCCTCCACCGCCCCGGCTCCGCTCTTTTTCTTCTGCTCTCGTAGTTTCCTGGAGAAGGTGTCCCTTAAATTGTGCCATCTATTATATGCAAGCTTCACATTTTCTAGAAAGGAAAAGGTAACAAAAACACATTATGCACTATTTCTCCAAACATTTTAAATGAAATATTGGTGACACAAACTGAGAAGCAAGAAAAAAGAACTCTGAAGGCAAGATGACATGTGACATTCCACGCTTTTTACTGATTGTTCCATCAATGCTTTCGAATTTGCCACTCAGATATCTCATAATACTATGCACCAAATCGGCCAACACAATTGCAATTATAATGCTTGCAATGACAAAGTGGGCAATTGTTCACAGTCGAAAAATGTTTCCATGTTTAACCTTTCAATGCCACAAACATTGCACGAGCTGTGTACTGTGTAACAATTTCGTACTATATGTACATAACTGATGATTGATGTTAAGACAATTTGGTTGACATTAAGACTGCAGCAGCTATGTTAGATGACGCATGAAAAGTGTTTGCAAGACTTTCCGTTAGAAGTGTAAAAAGTGGCTTTCATGTGAGGCCCCTTTACTCGAGGCTACATAGCGGCTTGAGAGGCGCGGGCTCGTTTGCTCGCCACAACACTTCTATGGGGTCATAATATAAGCGCCGGCGTACATTACTTTATGAAAAGAAGTCATAGGCGCTCAAAATTTGTCATTACGTTCCGTTTCCAATCACTACGCAGTGTAACCCGATGGAATGTCACTTGCTAATTTGAAACAAGTAAACATAGCTTTCCAGATTTGCCGTACGTCACGTTTCAAGGTTCGCGCCGTGCGAGTCTAAAACTTATGTGTTTTAAACTTTATCTCACGTGAAAAGCTCAGCTGCGTGCGCAGTTCACACTACAAAAAAGCGCCCGAAAGAAAAAAATATTTGACAATGAAGTACATGTACATACCATCTGTCAAAGCAAGGCATAGCGTGCCGACGACTCGTCTGCAGGCATCCGCACGTGCGTCTACATTTCTGTACGTTGCCGAGCGCTGATTCCACAGTGCCGGCTCCTGCCGCACAAGTGAAATTAATAGTTCAGTGGAAAATCGGGCCGCTTCTGAACTCATGGCTTTGTTGAAATTGCCGGCACCGATGTAGCTACCTTGTCAGCACAAAAATTTGGCAATATGGCAGCTCCACTAGTTGGTTCACCTGCTTCGTGGCACGTCATCGTGATGTTTCCTTCTTCGCGCTGTGATTGGCTGCTGCAATGCGGCGGTGCAACGCTGCGACAAAAATATCTGGCCGGTTTGATGCTCGCCGCACCGGATATGCGGCGGTGCGACGCGAGGATACGTCACGAAACGTCACCACTCCGGCAGTCGCATCGTCGCACCGCACGCCGAATCGCAGAGAAAATAGAACGTCTGTCTCGCGCTTAAGACGAAACATGCAGCACATCCTCAAAACAAATGTTGTTGTTTGGTTTGTACCAACCGCATTTGCTGTGTTCCTTCACTCAAAGAGCGTGGCGCTCGCTCGCCATATCGAGACCCCACACTGGCGCCCAACATGGGGCTCTTGGAGCATCGGACAGTTTTCGCGGTTCGGTACGAGCTTTTGTTAGAGCCGGGATAGAGTAGGCCTAAAGGGGACTTCTTATTGCTAACGTCGGCGGTGTGCTTTGTTAATAGCGAGGAGATTGGTTTTGTGACGTGTTTGCACTTGTTGGCACGTTGAGTTTTTTTTTTCTGGTCGCAAGTGTTTTTTGTTGTTGTTAGTTTTTAAAGAACGTTGTTCAGTTGGGACGATAGCCATGCGGTCTACATCCTGGGGTGAGCAAAGCTTAGAGCACGTGGATTGTAGGCCCGACCCGAAGCGAGTGAGTACTGAAGCCTCGTGGGTAGTCCGATCTTCTGTAAATAGCTTCTTCTATCTCTTTGGGCTCAGGGAGCCGGGCGTCGTTGCTGTCTGGTATTGCGGCTCGACGCCGGGGCGTTGTAACACCGTTCGGTACGGTGGACGCCGATCAAAGTGGACGTCTCCTCACGGCTGCCTCTTCTGCATCTAGGCTGCGTGGATGCCGGTTGTTGCCGCGCGACTCATTAGGCCTAAGGCTCTGCACAGTCGCACGTAGCACAACCAGGAAGATCCTGGCGTCGAAGTGTAGCACTCTGCTTCCCTCACTTTTTTTTTATCTTGCGATGCACGAGTTAGCAAAAAGTGATTTTTGTTTTATTTTGATGGACGTCTCGGCCGCCGCCGATATATTAGCTAGCAGTACTGACCATCGTACCACGTGGGCGAAAGGCCCGAAGCTCTCTTCCCTAGGCCCTGCTCCATTTTTTTTCCGAGTGTTTTGTAATGTACGCAGCTAAAGTGTTGTAATCCACGGCTGGCTGTCTTCTGCACATCGTCAGCGCCGCTGGCCAGGAATGCGGTCGTGAGGTTGGGCGATGGAGATGCCTGGGACCTGCGCAAGTGCCTGCAGTCCAGCGCCCTCGTGAGTGCTGGTCGCAACCGGAAGACGTGTTGGCGCTACCCAGTAAACCATGTAATGCCCAGTACACGTTCGTCATAAAATGATTGTATATTTTCGCCTCATTTGTTTTTTTTTGGCCGAAAATTTTAAAATTACGCATTACGCTTAATGAGACATGCGTACTTAATCATCTTGGGTATCGAACCTGGTATTGCAAAATGTCCATTTGAAACAGTGCGTTCCTAAATGCCACAGCCTTAAATTAGTCATTATACGCCACTGTAGCGCGTAATAACAAACTAGCAGCTGGCAACCACTGATCATTCTGAATAGTCAAGTAGCCAAGCTGGTAGGTGTTCTGTGGCCAAGCCATTCCAAGCCAACTGACTGTCAAAATGGGGTCTGTCAGGAAAGGTGCTGTGTACTAGCGAAAGTTCGTGTCCTTTGTTGTTTGTGAGCATGGTTGAAAGTGAGATATGTGTGAGAGTTTAAGTCGTAGGTGACGACAGGAGGTGAATTGCCGTGTTGATCGTGCACTGAGCTGCTCAACGTTCAGACTGATCATGGATGTATTGTCATCGGCCGACCGCGGCGAGGTGTGGTACGAAGCAGCCTGGAGCACCAGCGAATCGCGATCAATTGTGCTTCGAAGCAGCCTGGTCCCAACGTGAAAGGATCGATTTCTGCATCTGACACATGGCCCGACCTCGGGCAAGTCAAGTCAAAGCCCATGTAGAGTGTACTGATAGGCTGTCATAGCGGAGACTCTAACACTAGTGAGTGCATTGGGCATGATACACGTGGTGATGAGGACACTGTGTCAAACTTTTGAGGAAGGGTACAAATGTGGTTGATTGAGCTGTGTTGACTGCCTTGATACTTTTTTGCAGACTATACGTGGACTCGAACGCCTGACAAAGCTGTAAGTTGTGATTAATTACTGTTAAATAAATTTCAGTCAACAAGCTTTGTTTGTTTTGTCACCTCTCTTGATTGATACAGTATATATACACAAGACCTCGCAGGTGTTTTTCTTTTGATGTATGGAAATATCATGAAAACAAGTAAATCCTAAGTAGTATCGCTGCCCACAGTATAGAACCGGCCACGCAATCATTGTTCCAAAAAGATACTGAAAAAGTCCTGAAGTGTTGTTTTGAGGATGTACTGAGGTTATGTGTATGGACAAGGGGACGAGATTAGTGCCATTCTAGTACCTTAAGAAGACATTCTGAGGGCGTCATAATATTGTGCTCACGGAAGCATACTGAGGACGTCCTGAGGTCGTGTTTGTGTTGTCTGGAAAGGATCACGGCCAAAGAGAAGATAGATAAAATGGTGAGTAGCCGGAAGTTTCATGACTGTGGACGGGTTGTAGGCGAAGGTTACGAACGGAAGGGCAGTATCTCGATCGGTGTGGTCGTCAGAAACATACATAGCAAGCATGTCTGTCAGTGTGCGGTTGAGGCGCTCAGTAAGTCCGTTGGTCTGAGGATGGTAAAAAGTCGTAAAGTTGTGCCGCATAACACAGGATCTAAGGAGGTCATCAACCACACGAGACAGGAAGCAGCGGCCACGGTCCATGAGTAGGTGAGAAGGAGCGCCATGCTGAAGGATGATGTCATAGAGTAGGAAATCTGCGACGTCCGTTGCTTAGCTGGTCGGTAGCGCTCGAGTAATTGCATACCGAGTGGCATAATCCGTAGCTACTGCTATCCATTTGTTTCCCGTTGCCGATGTTGGGAAAGGACCTAACAAATCCAAACCCACAAGATGAAACGGCTTGGCTGGGACTTCAATAGGTTGAAGGTGATCGGCAGGGAGAGACGTAGGCTTCTTCCGACGCTGGCACAGGTCACACGCTGCAACGTAGCCGCCAACGGAACGATAAAGGCCCTTCCAAAATACCCGTCGGCGGACGCGATCATAGGTTCTGGAGACACCTAAATGTTCGGCAGTAGGGGCGTTGTGAAGTTCTTGCAAAATGTCCTTGCGCAGATGACGTAGGTCGACGAGCAAAAGTTCCGCGCCATCGGGCTGTAAGTTGCGGCGGTAAAAAACGTCTTGAAGAAAAAATAGGCTTAGTGAAGGGTCTTTATGGCCGGATTGAAGACGGTCAATCATCGATAGCAGCGATGCATCTCGGTGTTGTTCGTCGGCTATTTGCAGGAAATCTGTAATGGCTAGGATGTTGACATCAGCTTCTAACTCAGAGGAGTCAGGTGGATCAACAGGGTGTCGAGATAAGCAGTTGGCATCGCTGTGAAGCTTGCCAGACTTATACACTACAGAGAAAGTGTACTCCTGCAGTCGCAATGCCCATCGCCCGAGTCTTCCTGTGGGATCCTTCAGGGTTGACAGCCAGCAGAGCGCATGGTGGTCTGTGATGACTGCGAACGTGCGTCCATATAGGTATGGTTGAAATTTTGCGATAGCCCAGATGAGAGCCAGGCACTCTCGCTCAGTAATTGAATAATTCCTTTCCGACTGAGAAAGTAGGCGGCTGGCGTATGCTATGACACGGTTTGTGCCGTTCTGCATTTGTGCGAGTATAGCCCCTATGCCATGGCCACTTGCGTCGGTGCGTAGCTCCGTTTAAGCGGCTGGGTCACAATGAGCCAACACAGATGGAGATGTGAGCGCAGAAATCAACGACGAAAAGGAATGTTCTTGGTCTTCACGCCAGGAAAAAGCCACGTTCTTTTTGAGGAGACCCGTGAGGGGCCAAGCAATTTCCGTGAAGTTGCTGGCAAAGCGGCGGAAATACGAATAGAGTACCAAGAAGCTGCAGACTTCTTGCGTGGAACGTGGGACTAGAAATGCGCACCACACGGACTTTATCAGGGTCGGGTCGTACACCAACAGCGTCAACAAGGTGGCCAAGTAGCTTTATCTGACGGTGCCTAAAGGTGCACTTAGACGCGTTAAGTTGGAGGCCAGCACAGTGAAAAACGACAAGGATGGCCGACAGACGTGGAAGATGGCTTTCGAAGGTTGGCGAGAAAACGATGACATTGTCTAGATAGCACAGGCACGTCGACCATTTCAAACCACGAAGGAGGGAGTCCATCATGCGTTCAAAAGTTGCTGGCGCATTGCACAACCCAAAAGGCATGACTTTAAATTGATAAAGCCCATCGGGTGTTATGAATGCCGTCTTCTCGCGGTCATCAACTGAAATTTGCCAGTATCCAGATCGTAGGTCCAGGGAAGAGAAATACTTGGCACCATGAAGGCAGTCAAGCACATCATCAATTTGAGGTAGAGGATACTTGAATTCTATACCCGTGACAATATGTATGTGTATAAACACCACTGTTGACACAGCTAACATAAAATTGATGCTCAAAGAGCAGTGTATGAAGCAGGTTTGCAGAGTATAATCTGGACTTTGAAAAATTATCTCAACAACATTACAAGTGCAATGACAGCAGTTCCAATAATGAGTATCACCACCATATGGGGTATTTAATCTAAACATTTTAAACATGCTGTTTATAAACCAATGAATTGCACCAGCAGAGCATAATTATGAAAAAATTAGGTTCTATGATTGTGATGGTTACCAGACCTATTATATAAATGCACATTCTAAAGGGTGAAAAGCACGCAGATTGTTTGATGTGTACACATTTATGCGTGCATGAATACAGCCCTGTTTGATTACATTATCCGTTCACAATGCAAGATTATGCACGAATTAGTAGTCTCTTTTACCATAATGTTTAATCTATTAATACAGAGTAGCCAGCCAGTCTGAGAACTGGCTAACTTCCCTGTCTTTCCTTCTTCCTATTTATGTGCAATTTGAACATTAAAGCCACTTCGGTGCTTAACAATAAGTTATAAACTTTCATAATTAATCCAGACACTGCACGCAGGACAGAGACAAGAGAGTCTACAAACACAGTAATGTCCCTCTCTTGTCCATGTCCTTCATTCTGTTTCAGGATTAATTACTAATAACCAAGCCCAAGCTACCCTTATACATTTTCAGTTGCTGCAACTGCTCACCTTTCTATATGCAACAGGAATGCAAAACTGGCTGAGAATAACAGCAGCTGAAATGGTACTTCAGCTTTCAGCTACATATACAGCACTGCTTGCAGCTCGTACAGAGGGCAACATGTTGGTCTGAACGCCAGAGTGTCAGGCTCTGCACTGCATGGCTCACATCCACACACAATACCAAGATTGATATAGGCCACATGCAAGTTGGGCAACCCCCAATGAAGAGTGTTTTTTGAGATGCGGATGCAACTCTTTTGGCTGTGAGAAGCCCTGCTTGAACTAGCTCAGAAAAACAAACAGCGGCGAATCGGCCTAGTTAGTTTCCTAATAATTTACGCTATGTGGCAAAATTTTTCTGTTAGCAGTGTTATCATTCCTGCAGCCTGTTGCAGACATATCTTACAGAATGTTCTCCGTTCTGTTCTACTTATTACCAAGAGCACTTCTGACTGCTTTTAATGTCCAAAACACTTGATTCAGCCGCAGTGACAAATATACAAAAAACGCAAGAAATGCACGTCGTTGGAACTACACGCATGACTACATGTGGCCTATATGCTCAGCTGCAGCCCTGAGCGCAACGCTCTGCCGTTTATACATGTGTACTACAAACAGTGTACATTAGTGAACATATTAGAGAAATCAAATTTTAAAAAATGACACATCACTGCTCAAAAGTGGTCACAAACACATATGTTTGACAAACACACATGTGCTTACGCACCGTCAATAGAGTCAAAATTTAACTTACAGAAAAGGTCTTTCACTTTCATGTCTTAAAGAGCTGAAGTGGTAAAAGGTAACAACGGTCTAAGGAAACAACGAGGACAAGCGTTAACTTCCAACTAAAATTTTATTACAAAGCAGCAAGAATATATACCTGTCACATGACATCACAATGAAATCAATCAATGCATAAAAATAAAGACAAAGACGAGGTAGCAGTGAATTTACAGAAAAAAATCTTGCACCGGTGAGTTCAAGTAATCTAGTTATTTTTTTCTGTTAGTGCGACGGATGGCTTGCTGATGCAGCTTTGATTTTTTTTTTTATTGTAACTTTCACATCCATGTAACAAAAAACTTTGCAAACACTTGTTTGGTCCCACAGCCTAACTGGCTAGTAGAGGGACCACTTGTGTGACATACCTACATACTTGCGCAAGCGGTTACACAGCGACAAAGGACCTCAACCTGGATACAATGTTTAAAACAGAAAAACGCAAAAACATATGATTGAACTATACAAAGAAACATAGCGCAGAACATGGCTACTTATAACACAGAATAATAATAGCACTAGAATAATACTAATCATAATAATAATAATAAAATACTAAATGACTATGCAGACGTGTTATTTAGAAAGTTCGCATGAAGTGCATGCTTCATGGCCAATGGAAAATTTCTAGCCTCTTTCACATCAGTCGGTATCGCATTCCATATGAGAGCGCCGTGAAATTCTATGAGCCTTCGACCGTAGGCATTTCTGGCTACTGGTAAATTAAAACAGTGATTCGCTGCAGCTCTTGTACAGCGTGCGGGTAACGTAAAGGTGCTTAATGGGAATGGGTCATCACGTTTTATTATCCCATGCACTATATCAGCAACACTAAACACGTGAACGTGCAGGTAATGTAAAGGTGCTTAATGGGAATGGGTCATCACGTTTTATTATCCCATGCACTATATCAGCAACACTAGACACGTGAACAGAGTCCAGTGGAAGTACACACATAATTTGAAACAGTGGTTTTGCAGTATCCATCCTGTTTGAGTGTGTAATAATCTGGACTGCCCTCTTTTGCAGGCGGCTAATACATTTCAAATGAGTTTTATATGTACTGCCCCACGATGCTATACAGTAGCTCAAGTGACTGTGCACGAATGCAAAATATAGGATGCGCAAAATTGATGCGCCAAAACATTCAATCAATCAATCAATCAATGAAGCTTTATTTTCATAAATAGATATATGCAATTACAGGGATTATTTGGACCGATAGCCTAAAGTGGCTAGTGGACGGTCCAATACAATGTGCAACATAAAAAAGTGTACAGGTCAGCTCTGAGGTAACAACATAAAAAAACAATCATGTGATACAGATAACACAGTAATACATTTTTTCTTGCAGATATGCATACTTATTAGCTTGCAGCTAGTTTCTATACATAGGCACTTATTAAAAAAATACAATGAAAATCGAATCACACACACATGCTTACATGTCTTGACTCCACAGAAAAAATGATTTACATGCCATGCTGAAATTACGTGCCGTTTTAATCTCTAGGGGGACCGTGTTCCATATTTTTGTTCCACTAAACTGTATCAGTCTTTCTCCGTAAACATTAAAACATTTGGGCAGATTGAAATTACCATTCGAAGCATGTCGCGTATTGCGTTTAGGAATTGAAAAAAGATCAGCAGGCAAAGGTGAATTTCTATTAATTATGTTATTTACTGAAACAGCAATTTTGTAGTCACGCAACATCGGAACTGAGAGAATGCGTTGTGATTGGAAAATATTACTTACTGATTCACCTTGGCTTATGATTTTCAGTGTACGCTTTTGAAGTCGCTCAAGAGTTTTTAGATAACTGTTGTACGTCACACCCCACGATTCCAGACAGTAACCTATGTGACAATGACACAATGAAAAGTAGAGTGTGCGGAGAATAGCTTGTGGAAAATATTGGCGAGCTTTTATTAGAGAATAGCAGCCATAGGCTAGCTTTGCGCACACACTTTGTACTTGCTCATGCCAGTGTAAGTGTTCATCAAAAGTGACGCCTAAATATTTAAAACAAGGAACTTGTTGAATAGGAGTGTTGTTTATTGTTAGGTTAAGAGATTCAGCGTCAATATGTTTCCTACGAGAGTGAAACACCATATACTTTGTTTTAGTACAGTTAACAGTCAGCTGATTCCTGGCAAACCATTCCGAAATGTTCGATAAATCGGTCATCGCGTCATTTTGTAAATCTGCTAAGGAGTGTCCTGTGAAAACTAAAACAGTGTCGTCCGCGTACATCAGTGCCCTTGACCTTTGTAGGGATCGCGGGACATCATTAATATAAAGAGAGAACATTCACGGGCTTTTAGTAGTGTGTGACACCCATATGCTAGCTTGGAGCATGTCTTTTCTATATGCGATTTCCAGTTCATGTCCGAGTCAAACATGACCCCTAAGTACTTAAACGAGGCTACTGGCTGTAGCAGTGCCGTATCTAAAACCAAGTTGAAACCTGCAAAGTCGAGTTCTTTTTTCCTAGAGTGAAAGACCATGTATTTAGTTTTCTCTGTGTTGATATTAAGGTGGTTTCGTTTAAACCATACTTGTACTCTCTGTAACTCTTCGTTGATTTTATCTTCGATGTCTCTTAAGCTGTCACCAACAAAGATTAGTGCCGTATCGTCTGCGTACATTAAAGCTTCTGAATATAGTAGGATGGAGGGAAAATCGTTAACGTACAGGGAAAAAAGAGTGGGTCCAATAACTGAGCCTTGTGGTACCCCGGAGACTATTGATTAAGTAGAGGACTCGACGCCATTCATCACTACTTGCTATCGCCGCCGCCTCAATGATGAGCCTTACACTATCGTTAGAGTGATTAGCCAGCACAGTTGTTTTATCAAACACAGGCTGGCACTTGCATTCTGTGCAATGAGTCGCCAGGAAACCATCAGATCCTTTTTTTACTTTCTGGTTATGTTCAGGTAATCACACATTAAGGCATCTGTCTGACTGTCCGACGTAACTGACCGCAGGTGCAGGGTACTTCATATACTGGCTTCTTCACACATTGAACAAACCTATTCCGGTGCTTAATTTTACACTCGTTAGGAGGCCTTCTTACAGGATAAGTATTTGCACATAACTGCAACAACTTATTCTGCACAGAAAATACCACCGAGACACCCGCTTTCTGACCAATTTTGTTTAAGTTGTGTGAAATTCCATGCATGTATGGGATCACAACCACTTTATCACTCTAGGCTGCCTGAGAAACAGTCCCTCTAAGAGGCTTTTGACGCTGTTCAAGTGCACGAGATCCCCGAAAATGGATCCCTGAGGTTCTTGGACCTGAGGCTTTCGTTTTCAAGTAGCCATATATGTCGGAGCTACGAGCCTCGTTTTAAAAAAACCTTTGTTGCCTTTCGCCTCGGAATATAGCAAGCTGGTCAAGCACGGCGTTGTTTGTGCTTGTTCGTCTAACGCTCTCACGAAGTCATGCCATCATTGAATTCAAAAAAGTTTCAGAGGGCAGATAGCCTGTATGAGGGCAGCTGGGTATCCTAGCCACTTGCTGGTATTCGTATCAGGAAAACTGCGAAAAGACTCTAAAGTCAGTGCCACGTGCACTGTTTCTATTATTTTACTATCGTTGCGAACATGAGCCGTTTCTTTTTTTACTGAAGCATATATAGCCCTGAAAATTGTAATGCTCATCTTTTGAAAATTTTTTACTTCAGGTACCTATTTATCACTCGATAATAGCTATCAAATCTCATGTTGCAGACGAGCACTTCCTCACACAACAAAATTCTGCTTCAGTATATTCCTCATTACGTTATCTGAATACTGGCCAAAAGCTATGATTCTAGATATTGAGGTTGCTGATAAAAAAGGAACATAAGTACAAAAGAGCATGTTTTGAGATAATCACATGTAAAGCTGAAAATTGGCATTATTCAATATTCAAACGCATTAAATAGGTACCAGCCAGATACTCATCACCAATATCATTTTTTCTTTTTATGTTGAAACGTCTTGCCTGGCGAGCCTCATTTGTCGCCTGCTATGCAGCACAGTACTGTCGAAGCAGTTCAAGGGTGTGTAGGCCCTGCACTGTGCAGTGCCCAGGGTAATTTCCAAAATAGTTCAGCACATTAACACGGGTTATATTGCTATTATTAAAAGTGAACACAGCATCAAGAGTACATATTTACAGTGTTTCTTTTGTAACACGCTCCCACACGACAATCCAATGACTTGTTACGCTTTAGAAATTTCTCATGGAGGCATTTAGCAAGTAATTCGGGATGAGCTTAACAGCCTCAATAACAGATGCTCAAAGGTGTTCTTTATGAACGAATGGTTCACCATTTAACTGGGCTTAGTTGAATTCACACAAAATTTGAGCATCCTTCGAGCAAACGACGCGTATCCTTTGATGCCATGTGAAACTATGTAAAGTGGATAGCTTTTCACATGTCCTTTAAGCTGGCTCTATTCCTTTTATTGGCCCAACAATAATCTTTGGTCCTTGCCAATGACTAAGACGTCCGCAACAAAACAGAGATTTCCTGAGAGAAAGCCTTATTCCTCTGCTTTCTCTTGTTTTCGCAGTTCTGGGTTCATTCTTTTCTGAATGTGCCAAATGCTTTTCAGCTTCCAAACTTCTCCATGTGTCTATGATGCTTGAACTGCAAGGAATCCCTTGCTATGCGAGTATGGAGTCATGACAGGCCACTGCACAAGTTTTGAACTATGTCATTTTTAGAGAAAAAAAAATCATACTAGAGCAAACAAACGGCTGATTCTGGTTCAGAAAAAGCTGCAGATTTCAAATAAAATAAAAAAAGACATTTTTCAATATTTTTGCTTACTGTGTCCCCTTAGGCCGCGTTCACACTGAGCATTCCGGCTGCCGAAAGTGCTCCGAATCCGGTTCGGCGGCGGCGAGATCCGCCGAAAGGGCCTTCTCCGCGCTGATTGCTCTCGGACCGATTTTTGTGGCATCTGCCGCCGAATCGGTCACCGCGGACTAATAGGAGCGCTAGTCAAGGAATTTTGAAAAATGGCGGCCAAGCCCTACTCACTTGTTATGCCGCAGTGCATGTAACTGAATGTTGAAACCAACGGGAGTTTAACCTGCTCTGTGCCTACTTCGCCTCCATATTTCGTGAGAGGTGACCGAGCTTGCTGTTGGCGTGACCGAGCTTGTTGCGGTCTTGCAAAGCAAAACGAACCCACCAACGCCGCTGGCGTCGGTGGTTTTTTTGCTCTTAGTGCATTACAAGACATCCACTTGCCAGCAAAGTAAGCAGTACTGTCTTTTCTTTCTTCTTGCGTACGAGAATCGTAGAAGTATACACCACCGGATAGCGTAGTAGCATTGGCGAGCCGCGACAACAACCGGGTGACAGCGCATCCATCCCGCGTTCGCCCCGTAGTCGGCGGCGCGGGGCCCGTCCAGTGCAAACGACGCTGCTTTTCGGCGGCAGGGGAATTTCGGTCGCTGTAGAAAGCGGATGTTTCAGTGTGAACTAGGCATTAAAGTGTTATGTCAAGGGGGAAAGGTGTTCTTCAAGTGTTCAGACAATCAGTGACAACTCTGAATCCAACCCCAAGGCAACCTACTGTGAAAGTACTAAGAAATCGTTCACAAATCTCAAGAATGAGAAATTGGGTTCCTGGGAACCACTGCTGCAAAACAAATTGAAAACAAATGCAAGGGTAGTAGGGGCTTGCCTGGTCATTGCCAAACATGTATTTCGAATTTCCTGAAAAAGGGAAAGAAGGCACTTGCTCGGGATTTTACGGCAGCTGTGCACACTAGAACAAAGCTTCTTCTTGGTTGTGTTTAGGCTCGCTGGATGGTCACAGGTCGTGTTCGGGAGGTTCTGATTAGTTACTTGACCAAAATTGCAGTTTGGAGCAACATTTTTTTTTTTTTTGGTGCAATGGGAGCGACACTTCTATCCCTGGTAGAGCATCAGATGTATTGTGAAGGTCACAGGTTGAGTATTTATTTATGGGAAGTGTTTTTCTTGTCTACATTGATTTCCCTTTGTCTCACAATCATTACACTTTTTCAAGCAAAGCCCCCTATACATTTTTGCTTCATAAGGTTGGGTCTAACAAAGATAAGTATACAATCTATTTCTCTTCTTTTGTTCATTGCACTTCTGCTAGTATGCTTCATGTTTATATGGTCATATGAAAGCAGTAAGGTAGAATCACATGCAAACATGAGCTAGTATTAAAACAGTAATTGTTGTTCCTGAATACCCCTCTAGGAATGATTCCTGGGCATATATGAGATTTTACATCCCAAAACCACAACATGATTATGTAGAATGCAGTAGTGGAGGACTTTGGAAAATTCAACCATTCGGTGTCCTTGAATGTGCAGCGCAGTAGATCATTTCGCCTGCACTGAGATGTGACCACAGCAGCTGGGATCCAACCCATGGCCTTCCGAGTCAGTAGCCACTGTTCCACCGCAGTGCTGAAGCCTTGCATTCATATCAATGCAGAAGAGCTATACGCCAAACAAGCTATCTGACCGGAAAATAAGTACTGTGACCACAACATCAGGCATGGTGCTTTAATAGGTAGCAAACCAAAGGATTTTATTTTGATCAATTAATCAATCAATCTATTCTTATTTATCCATTCAGCTGTCTACATGAGTGCTCTTGTATTTGTCTCATACTAAAATTGGCACTGGAGGATGTGTGTACGAAGCATACGAGTGACAGGGCACAGCATGAATAACATGACATGCCAGTTGCGAACATCGTAAACACCACGCCCCCCCCCCCCCCCCCAAGTCACGTGTGGCACATACCCACCTACCACAGCCCATGGTAGGTGGGTGTGTGCCACACGTGACGCGAACCAAAGAACAGGGAGTTTTAGAGGACAATAGCAATTGCTGTGGTTTTATGTGCCATAACCTGGATATTACTATGAGGCACACCATGGTGATGGACTCTGGATCGATATTGACTTCCAAGGGTTCCTTAACATGCACCCAAATTTAACCACACGGATGTTTTTTTTTTTTTTTTTCATTTTGCCCTCATCGAAACACAACCGCTATGGCTGGTAATCGAGCCCACGCCCTCAAACTTAGCAGCATGACACTTTATGAGCGAAGCTATCACAGCGGGTAGTCTTATAATGCATCTTGTGTGACCAGCCGCTTTGTGTGCTAGACAAAAGAAAAACGTATTGCTGGTTATAGTTGGCAATTTAATTTAGCAGGCAAGCGCTCACAAACACGTAGCAGTCACCCTGAGCCAGCAACCATGTGGCACAGCTTGTAAAGTGTTTTACATGAGCTGCTGTGGTGGCAGTTGCCAACTTTAAACTGTGATGATAGTGTTTGTAAAATTTCAATTGTAATTGCAGTGTTAGCTATCCATTCTTACAATGACGTAAAAAAAAATGCTACATATGCATGCCTGCAACTCAGCAAGCTATTTTCATGTGTTGCTTGTCTCCGCAGTAATATACGCCATTGGACGCTGTTTACGTAATGCACATAAGCACACCGTAGCATATACTTGGTTTCCATAAAAATGAAATCTGTGAAGCAAGTACCTGCGTTACATCAGAGCATAAGCTACAATTTAGCAGCCAGGGGTCTCTAACACGCACACGCCCCGCCGCAGTGGTCTAGTGGCGAAGGTACTCGGCTGCTGACCCACAGGTCGCGGGATCGAATCGGCTGCAGCGGCTGCCTTTCTGATGGAGGTGGAAATGTTGCAGACCCGTGTGCTCAGATTTGGGTGAACGTTAAAGAACCTCAGGTGGTTGAAATTTCCGGAGCCCTCCACTACGGCATCTCTCATAATCGTATGGTGGTTTTGGGACGTTAAACCCCACATATCAATTAATCAATCTAACACGCACACCTTTTGCCAGTGACTAACGGCTTCACAAGAAATAAAGTTTTGTGACTTTGAAAATTGCATTATTTTTTATTTGACCATGGCAATTACTAACAATTTGTTTCAGTAAGCTGTAGAAACCAAAACTGGTCTCAAGCATTTCTTTTTGGGGTCGTCTGTCGTGATGCACCCCATGGAGTCACTAAGAGTTGAAACATCACTGTAAAACAAAAACTCTACATTTCAGAACTTGCGTCTAGATTTCAGTCATTGTGGAGATGAGTGTTGATATGTTTCTTGAAACCTGACATCAAATCACCTTCCAAAATGACTCATATATGGGACATGGGAAGAGTTCTTCAATCCCACCGTTGGGTAACATTTTCAACCCCCCCCCCCCCCCCGCTTTCACCTCTATCTTCATTACCTTGGCCTTTGAGAAATTCGTAAGGTGTGCCCGCCTCTGTTTGGATTGGAGGAGAGGGTATAAAGCATATACACACAGGCACTAAAGCTAAAGACATCAGTTGCAGTCTTGAGAAAAACAAGGGCACTTGTCGAAACACCGACTCCAGCCACGGAGGAAGAAATATTTAGAAGGTGAAACTCTTGTTAGAACAGGCGCCAGCGGGTGTCCACATAATGTTGCATAAAATACAAAAATAACATGCTCCAACAAAAACATTTTAGTTGGCGGCGCAAAGCCTCAACCACGAGAAAAGGAGGCACTACCGGCCGAGTGCGGCCGCGCTCTGCATCCCCGCTCTATGACTGCAGCAGAACGCGAGCAGCACGCAACCAGCTCACACGGAAACTGAAACAGCGGCAATTCTCTGTTGTTCTACAAGATTTCACCAGCATGAATTGGCGCTTTGGCAATGTGACATTATGTGGTTGCCTCTAGGGGCACTGCTGCACCTCCCAGGTGTTTCTTTTTCCGAAACTCCAGCACACACCCCATTTATGAATTTTTTATTGCAAGCTTCCATCTTCCTTGTCTTGCCTTTCTTTTGGATTAACCCAGCCTTTGTTGGACTAAATTTCATTTCTGCTGCCTTCTAAATGAGATGCCTGCTTTAGGCAACACTGTAGCTGATGTGCCTTGTAGGCCCATGACGTGCACACAACCAGTGAATTTTACAAAGATGCTTACTCACTTCTCATAAAATTTGGCTCAAAGCAGGAAGTTTGGCATAAGCAGCTCTTCGTTTACTGCTTTACATGACATCGATTCACACAATAAGAGGCTAATTTTGCTAAATATGCATGAAGGTATATCAATTTGCATATCCTAATCTGAATTTGACAGTACCTTGGTTGATTATATCATGACAAGAAATAGACTACATTATTGATTAGCAATATCCAATGAATACATGGACAAGTTTGTAGAACCTTTACTTTATTGTGGCCGCACGGATATGTTCCACCTCGCCAATTCAGCCACGAGAGGAGCTTTCACAAGCTTAGCTGAGGGCTGCAGGGAAGCTGAACTCTCGTTCCCCCATCTGTCTGTTTTCCATAATGCATGCCACCAAAGCATGCACATTGGTAATGCAAGCATAAGCAGTCTGCAAAAATTCTGCATCAGATGCCTTGGTCCCAGAAACCATAATCAGCCGTCTGCTCACAAAATCGTCGTGTAAGCTCAGGAAGCCACTCGGAACATACCTGTTTTGTGCAGATGACCAAACCTCAATAGACACGCGCAGGCTTTCTATGAAGCTAAGCTCTGGCGGATCTGCAAGAACAAGGCGAAAGGGCAGTTCCAGCTCTTGGTACCACTGCTTGACAGCCAGCAGCAACTTTTCAAATGCGGGCATTAAGTCGTGACGACGGGAAGCCAAAAACGCAGTCACCATTGTAGATTGGGTGAGCGAGAAGAGACCAGGCAGGCGTGCGTCGCACTTGGCTATGTACCGGCGGCCGACTGTGTGGAAACTCACAGGCACGTCCTTGGGTTGGCGCCGGGTCAGGTAGCCCGCAAACGACTCCAATGCGGAAGATCCAACCAGGTGCATGTGGTGGCCACCACTGTGTTCCTTGTTCTCTATGACCATGGTGTGGTCGAGGTTGTTTGGGTCGACGCCACAACCCTCGAACACGGTGTCCACAACCCAGTCCGGTCCGCTCATTGGTGTACTGCCCAGTGCCAGTAAGCGTTCACTGAAAAACCTGCATAGCTGCAGATGAAGCAATGCCGGCTTGCCCTTGAGGTAGCACAGCCGAGGCTCGTGCCGAAGGATTATGTCTGCGCCGCCGACGTCCACATGCGATGTTGGGTGAAGCGGACACGGCCGACTGCAGTATTCGGCGCACTGCGACTTGATTGCTTCGCTCGGCTCTTGGACGAAGTTGGGAAGTCGCAGCAGCAAGGGGATGATTTCTTCCTCTTTCGCATACAAAGACTGCTTCACTTCCCGCTCGGTCACGTAGTGGGTCTGAAGCTGTGCTTTAAGCTCCGATTCACTTCTCTGCTCGCCTGTGCTTGTTTTCCAGCTGTCTGCCAATGCTCGCGTCAGTTGTAAGATCTCCACCTGCACCCTTTTCAATTCATTCTTTACAATTCTGTATGAGGGCAGTTTCGTGCTCAAGGTGGATACGTCTAAGTCGATGTTCCTCAACTGCAGAGTTTTCTGCAACGCCGGGAGATCGTTAATTATTTTGTCAATTTCAATGTACGGTAGCAGAAGCGCTCGCCTGTTTCGCGCTTCCTTGCCGCGAATGTACAGTGCCGATGTCCGCATATCTGTCATTGCTCGTGCAAAGAATGCCTCGGCCCACCGGCAAGGCAGCCGCATAACGCGGTAATTCATGACTAGTGCTACTGCCGACATTTTGTCCATCTGTAGTACATTCTAGCAAACAGAGTTAGCGCTACTTACGCACTCAGGCACGTGCATCGATTCGTTACTAACTTCATAACAACTTTCTGTGGA
Organism: Rhipicephalus microplus; assembly: GCF_043290135.1. Classification (NCBI taxonomy): domain Eukaryota; kingdom Metazoa; phylum Arthropoda; class Arachnida; order Ixodida; family Ixodidae; genus Rhipicephalus; species Rhipicephalus microplus. The sequence continues at coordinate 8,454,085 of NC_134710.1, forward strand.
GAGCGAAAGATAGCGTAGGGAGCACCAACAGGTTAGCTAACGGTACAGTCACAGCCGTAGCCTTCTAGATTTCCCTTGCCTGCTGGATGAGCGCGAAACGCCCGCTATCTATGGCAGCGCTGCCTACGTAGCGGTAAGGGTTTTTGTACTTGGCCTTCGAGATTAGTACTTTAGCGCTTGCTACTAATTTTAAAGGCTATGCTTTGTATTGAAAAAGTTGCCTGCTGAATGACAGCGTCACTTACTTAAGGTTCATTTTAATTACATTTACGCTTTTTTAAAACGTTTTACGTTATTTTTGTTGCATATAAGTTCCAAAAACGTTCAAACTTATTTAAAGACACCCTTACTTAGGTAGCGCCATCACTATAGTTCCGACGACGGCCGCTTTCCAAGTGACCGCCGACACAGTGACACAGTGTACCGCCGATAATCCAGCAGGGAAATATAAGAGCCGTGTATAAAAGGCTATGTTAACTCTATGCTAGAAGGTGGCAGTAAAGTGAACGAGGCGGCCGCGCAGTATCTCGGCTGATTCTACGGCGGGTGACAGTAGCGGCGGCGCTGTAGTTTTATGGTACTAAAGATGTCAAGAGCGTCTGCATTGGGAGCACGCGCGCCGTAGCCTGCGAAAGCGTGTATTTGCTCGTTTTTAGCGCGTTTAATGTGTTTCTGAGCTTTTATCAGAGTATGCACACCTGCTAAGCGCCATGGTGCACGGGTGAATATGCAGACACGCCGAAATTACGTCGATACATTCACTGTTTCATGAACCTGCAAAAAAAAAAAAAATGTACAATCGGTATTTGCACGAATCCGCCTAGCTTCTCGCTCAAGTAGCGCGTTGAGCTGCGCTACATCATAAGTGGCTACTGGTGAACTACAAAGAGATAAGTATCAAAAACCGCGATTGAATCATGCGCCCGTTATATCGGTAGTTTCTATATCAAGAGTACTGTTGTTCATATAGGTCTTCATGCGCTCGATTGTTTCATGAGAAACCCGAGTTTAAGTAACGTTGTCACAACATTTATATCGGTGACGACTCAGTTATATCATGCCAGTTTTGCGGAAGATAATAATTATTGCTTTCTGAAATGCTTTCTTGTTCTAACTGCATGCTTTCGCGCCCACTTTGCTTCATTTATGTAAACTCCAGGAGGCCGAGCCAGGGAGCCGAGCTGAAAGAATGCCTGTACCTCCTAGTCAAAAACTCTGTGCAAAAAGGGTTATCTGAAATATATTTAAAAGCGCCAGTTGTATATATATATTACCCATTTGTTATTTTGCGTAAATTCACTGAAACCAGTTCTCATTTTGTATCGACAGCTTAAATTGTGCTGATTTCTAAATATTCTATTGGCGTAACGCCATTGCAAGCCAGGAAATTTATGATGATGTTTAGTATATTATAGGTGTAGTTCTTGTTAAGTGACAAAATAGTAAGCAGGGAGTGGTGCATTTGGTTTTGAAAAATTGAGCTTGTATATGTACACAGTAAACACACACACACACACACAGATATATATATATATATATATATATATATATATATATATATATATATATATATATATATATATATATATATATATATATATATATATAGTAGTGAAGAGGAATGCCCACTACCCAAGCGACATCGACACGTTCGCGCGAGGCGCGAGCTGGGACTGCCTGGTTGCTGCTGCGACGAGCCCGTATATTCGGCCAGCTCTTGCTGCTTCTGTCCTGACGCTGCTACCTCTTATCGTCTTGCATTTACATTATATTTTGGTGGAGGCTGCTGCGGTTTACCCCGACCCTGGAATTGCGTAGCCGAAAGCTGCCGTCCGTCATGCCTGACGACGCTGTCTTCATTCCCCCCCCCCCCCCCCCCCCCCGGGCTTCGCCACCCAGGGGCTGTCCCGGTGCCCAGCTCCTGCGTGAACCCGACATCTTCAGCGGCACAGACGAGAAAGACGTTGAAGATTGGCTGGAATCCTACGAACGAGCCAGCGCTACCAACAAATGGGATGATGCCATGAAACTGGGTATCGTGATGTTTTATTTAACGGGTGTCGCCAAGCTGTGGTACAGAAACCACGAGACGGACATTCCTACTTGGACGACCTTCAAGACCTGCATCACAGCTGTTTTTGGACGCTCAAGGGTGCATAAACTTCGCGCAGAACAACGCCTACGAAGCCGGTCCCAACAAACTGGTGAGGAATTCACCAGCTACATCGAGGACATCCTCGACCTCTGCCGGCGTGTTGACCCGACGATGCTGGAAACTGACAAGGTACGACACATTATGAAAGGCACTTCCGACGACGCCTTTCAAATGCTCCTCTCGAAAAACCCGGCCAGTGTCTCGGAGATCATCGAGCTGTGTCAGAGTTTTGACGAACTCCGACGACAGCGTCTTCTCACGCGACACCATAACGTCCCGGATGACACCCTCTCAAGCTTAACAACCACCTCTGACCATCACTCGCTGCTATTGCAGATCAAGGAGTTTGTTCGCGCTGAGGTCGCTCGTCAGCTGTCGCTGCTATCAACAGCCGGCCAACCACCATCACATCTGCCAGCGAACATTCGTGAGGTCATCCAGGAGCAAGTTTGCGCGGCTCTGCCACCTGCCCGTGACACTTCGCCGTTGTCGACCCCTGTGGCCTGTGCCGAGGTGAATGCACCTCTAAGCTATGCTGAGGTTGCCGCAAGGCCACCTCTCCAGACATTTATGTCACTACCATCAGCTGTACCCACTCCTCGGTTCACTCAGCCAAGGTCCCTCCAGAGTAGTGGACAATGCCGTACACCCGACAATCGGCCGATATGGTTTGCCTGTGGGTTGCCTGGCCACATAGCGCGATACTGCCGCCGGTGTGTCCCTGCCTGTCAGCAGAACTACCACCAGAGCTTCGAACCTCTCTCTTATGTGCCACAGAGCCCTTCGTTCGCAGGCTCTCAGCATCCCAACCAGATGTCATCGTACGCCGTCCACCACGCACCTGTTAACCGTCGCTCGCCATCACCTCGACGCCGCTCGCCATCGCCGATGCGTCCTCGTCCTTCATCGCCGGAGTGGGAAAACTGATGGCCGCAGTTCCAGAGGCAGGAACTGCGACACCCACGAAAAGACCAAGGCCTCTCTCTTCACCGACGAATGTACTGGACGTATATATGGACGGCGTCGCTGCACTCGCTCTCGTCGACACTGGTGCCGCAGTTTCAGTGATCAGTGCCAGACTCTGCCGCTTGCTCAAAAAAGTTATGATGCCACAAGCAAGTATATCACTTCGTACAGCAAGCGCAGAGCACGTCACGCCGGTTGCTCCCTGTAGTGCTCGATTGCGATTGACGGCCTTATTTATGTCGTCGAATTACTAGTGTTAGATTCCTGCTCCCATGACCTCATTTTGGGCTGGGACTTTTTCTCCGCTAATAAGGCTGTCATCAACTGTTCGCGCGCTGAGGTGGCATTTGAAGTGTTTGGCGACGCTACTTTACACGACGCTGTTGAAACCGGGGACAAATTATTTGTTGCTGAAGACGTTGCGATACCGCCGCACTCTTTCGCCCTTGCCATGGTGTCTTGCAACGTGCTCGCCGAGTCAAGTGCCCTTTTCACGCCATCTGCCGTTTTCGTTCGTCGCAAATGTTCGCCGCTACCTCATGCCCTTTTGGAACTTCATGACGGTGTCAGCAGAATGCTCATCTCGAATCTGCTGTCATCTCCTGTAACACTACTTCGGGGCGAGTGCGTCGGGCGTGTTTACAGTCTCGACCCTTCTGCAATTATTGGCATGCCAACTGGTTCTTTCGCCAAACACGAAGTCGCTGGATTAACGTGTGCCTCTTCGCCGCAGAACTCTAGACCTGACATACTGAGCAGCTCCATCGCCGACACGTTAACCGTTTCGCAACGTGCTCAGCTTCTACGACTCCTGAACAAGTTCCGTTCTTCCTTTGACTGCCAGCATAGTCCCCTCGGTGGCACATCAGCTGTGTGTCACCGCATCGACATGGGTACCAATGCACTACTGCGTCAAAGACACTATCGCGTGTCCGCGACAGAGCGCCAGGTTATCAGTGACCAAGTAGCTGACATGCTCAAGCGTGGCGTCATCCAGCCTTCGAATAGCCCATCGCGTCGAATTTTTGCACCGATTGGCTTTATTGTAAGAATTCATTGGACGTCGTCTTCCTCATCTGTCAATAACCATCATCAGTATTCGTTCCGTTCCTCTTCATCATCGGCGCCATCTTGTCGTTGCTTGAATAAAGCGTCAGCTGAACCCGTGGTATTTCAAGTGGTGGAAGGTGCTTCCCGATATCTTCGACCTCTCTCCATACAAAGCCAGCTCCTGGAGCTCTGTTAGGGGCGTTGCTTACGCCATTAGAGCACCATGGCGCAAGAGCAAGCCCAACCGAACCACCCACCGGCGCAACCACCCGCCGCCAACCCTAGCCCGGTCAACAACCCCCCTCGGGAGCCTCCAATATTCTCCGGTCTGCCTGGCGAAGATGTCGAAGACTGTGTCGACAACTGTGACCGTGTAGGTGTCTACAACAACTGGAACGATGCATCGAAATTAGCACGCGTCCAGTTTTACGTCTCTCAGGTTGCCAAGACGTGGTTCCTAAATCATGAGAGCGACTTCCGCGATTGGTCTTCCTTCAAAGACCAGCTCCGACGCATTTTCGGCACACCAACCATCCGTTCAAAAGTTGCTCGGAAGAAACTGGCACAACGCGTTCAACATTGCGGTGAGTCCTACACTTCCTATATTGAGGATGTGCTTGCACTTTTCCACCGTGTTGACGACACCATGCCAGAAGGTGATCGTGTCCGGCACCTTTTGAAGGGTATCGGACCTACCGCTTTCAACGCCCTCGTCGCGCACAACCCTTCGACGGTTTCCGACGTCGTCTCTGTATGTCAGCGGATTGATACCTTGCAGTCAATCCGCCTGCGACCCGACATCTTTGAGAACCCCCTGGCAAACAGTATGGAGCTCCGATCCATCATTCGAGCCATAATTCGTGAGGAACTGCAAGCCTACAGTTTACCTCCTTCTCACAACGTTCCCAATCAACCCGCTTCTAGCGATCTGCGTGGCATTATTAGGGAAGAAATGTCAGCGTTTCAAAGAACCCACCGTGCTCCACCATGCCCCCAAACCGCTTCGTATGCACAGATCGCTTCAATGCAACTCTCGCCGTCTCAAGTACCACCACCTGTGCCTGATCACGAACATCTCGCACCTCTAGTCGCCCGTCCACCGAACCCTACCTACCATTCTTCCTGGTGGGCCCCACGGCCTATTTGCTACTACTGTGGAATTCGAGGACACATTTCCTGGGTCTGTCGACGTAGGCAGCAAGATGAACGTCGTGGTTATGCCGCTTTTGAACGAGACGACACATGTGCTCCACGGGTTAAGCTGACGCTTTATTCAAGCAACAGCAAGATGGCACCGATGATGAAGAGGAACGGAACGAATACTGATGATGGTTATTGACAGATGAGGAAGATGACGTCCAATGAATTCTTACAATATCGGTATGTCACTCCCTTGACCATGCTCTACACAGAGACAGAGCAGCCGCAACGTTACTTACAACGGCACTAGTGGAGCCACTGAGGAAAGAAGGATCCCTTCCTCCGTGAGTGGAGCCAAGGAGGATTTTAAAAAAATTGCTGGAGTAGAAACATGATGCAATGCTTTTTTCTTGGTGACCTGCTCGGAGTCCCCCCCTGTTGTTTAAAACTGTTCAATTTGTACTGCAACTTTTTTCACCTTCAGTACGGTTATTTTAGTGTATATTTTGAAACGAATGCACTATTATATCATAAAAGTGAACTTGGAAATCATTTTCCACAGCACAAACCACGGAGGAAGGGAAGGTAGGAGAGGCCCTGACGTTAGAGTGTACTAGAAGTGTTGAGTGGCGAGACCACGCCTCACCACCCGTTCCCTTCCGTGTTGCCAAGTGGCGGCGGCGGCGCTGCAGTCGAATAAAACTGAAAGAGCCACCCGCCACGCGCAGGAACTGCTAGGCGCTTCGGCTTCTCCGGCGCACTTTTTTGATGCACATTTCTTCGTACCTGCCCATCATTCATGTCTAACACATGATGTCATAACCCTTGAAATATGACATGCCAACCTACTGAATACGAGCTCCATAAAACCTTTGTGAGAGATCGAAAATTATTTATTTTGTTGAAGTTAAACCATTAAATTGGTTACTGCAGGTATGAAAACAACGAGAAAAAAATATGATCGGTACAGTCGGGCTTTGTAGTCTTTGCATTATTACACACGTTACCTAAAGTTAAATGTGCTTCAAATTACTTTTGTATTGTGAACATCAGTAGGAGCGCATCGTCTAAAACACTTGATAATGCGTTGATTAAAGGAAACATGGCTTCAGAGATGTGAAAGACCATCATTATTCAGAGCTTAACACAAGTGAGTTGCACTACATCATAATAATGGTCCTATTTACACGTAAACATTATTTATTATACAAAAACTTGTAACTTGTTTTAGGAGTCGGCTGACTTGCAGTAAAAGTATTACTTATAATTAATGAACGACGAACCCCTGCTAGAAGAAATAAGACCCAGAAGAAACAGAAAGGGTATGTCTTATTCTGATTTCTTCTGTCTTAACTGTTTTCTTTTTGTTGGTTAGGCGTCTACAATCTTCAGAATAACTGAGCGGATTATTTGGAAGTTAGATGCGCTCAGAAACCTGTGAGATAAAAAAATACCGTGTCAAACGCACCCAGAACCAGGAGGCCGTAAGTAGATAGGGGAGAGGAAAGGAATCTTAACCCCCGATACCACGAAATACTTTCATAATTTAACTTTTTAGGGTATACCAAAATATTCACTCGCATTTACAGCGACCCCCAATTGCCAAAGTTAGTCGTTCTGCTGCACACAACCCTCCCCCCCCCCCCCCTGCTCCAAAAAAAAAAAAAATCCTGGGTAGCTTTGCGTCGAATGTTTAGCGTGTCCCTGTACAAATGCGCACTGTAAATATCACCTTTTCGACAGTATGAAGTCTCAAAACTACTTCAAGTCCAACGTAGTCAACGCAAAACGCACCACGTAAAAATAGCGGCCGTATAGATATTGTGAGTGGGGCGTGACGTGTTACTTATGTGTGTATACTTGCGTATATATATATATATATATATATATATATATATGTGTGTGTGTGTGTGTGTGTGTGTGTGTGTGTGTGTGTGTGTTTATTGTGTACATATATATACAAGTTAAATTTCCCATGACAGAATGCACCACCGCCTGCCTACAGTTTTGACACTTAATAAGAGAACTGCATTTATAATACAAAACATCGTCATGAATTTGCTGGGCTTGCAATGGCTATACGCCAATAGAATATTTCGAAAGCAGCACAATTTAAGCTGTGAATACAAAATGAGAACTGGTTACAGTGAATTTACGCAGATTAACAGACGGTCTATATATACAATTGGTACTTTTTATTATGTTCAAGATAACCCCGTTCGCGTAGAATTTATGACTCTTAGGTACACGCTTTCCTTCAGATCGGCCTCCCGGTATTATAAGCACTTGAAGCTTACATAAAAGAAGCAGAGTAAGCGCGAAAGCACGCGGTTTAAACAATACGAGCTTTTCAGAAAACATTATTTATTTTCTTCCGCAACCCTGACATGACAAAACTGAGTCGTCGCCGATATAAATGTGACAACATTAGCTATACTCGGGTTTCTCATGAAACGATTGAGCGCATGTGGGCTCATATGAGGAACAGTGCTCTAGATATCGTAGACATTGCCGACGTAGCGAGCGTATGATTTATTCGCAATATTGATACTTCTCCTCTCTTTGTAGTTCACCAGTAGCCACTAATGATGTCGCGTAGCTCAAGGCGCTGCTTGAGTAAGAAGCTAGGCGGATCTGCTCAAATTACTACTTAACGTGGTCTTTTTTTTTTTTTTTTTGCTCGGTAGGTTTTTGAAACAGTGAATGTCTTGACGCAATTTCGGCGTGTCTGCGTATTTATTCGTTCCTCATGGCGCGTAGCAGGTGTGCATACACTTGTGAAGGCTCAGAAACGCATTAAACGCGCTAAAAACGAGCAATCACACGCTTTCGCGCACGCGCTCCCAATGCAGACGCTCCTGAGATCTTCAGTACAATGGAACTACAGCGCCGCCGCTACTGTCACCCGCCGGAGAATCAGCCGAGATACGGTGCGGCCGCTTCGTTCACTCCATTGTCCCCTTCTAGTACACTGTACTGACGTCACTCTATGTGAAGCCGTGATGAAGCCGGAAGTCGGCCATATTGACTGGGCAAATTGTCCTCTCTTGTTTACATCCGAATGTAAAGCAGAAGGCACGACTCTCTCTCCGGCTGGGAAAGCACGTGAGCTGCGCAGCGCGCGTGTCGTGACGATCCGAAACTAATGGAACGGGGCTCAACACTCTGGGCCAGCGCCACACCTTCTGCGAAATCATTTCGTCCGAGTATTAACAGCAAGCAGCAGCTCACTGATAACGAAGCAAGTACAAGAGAACGCGCGCTAGATGCACTGACAACAGTGAGTGTCTTCACGTCATTAATTCAGCAACTGTACAGACAACACGATCGGTCGTGCGCCTTCTACGGTTGCATTCCGCCACGCGGCCGACACAGCGTCCGGCCACTGTGTCCGTGCTCCGCGTGAAACTTACTCCGTGCTCCGCGTTAGCATTCTGCGACCGTGGTGACTTTGAGCACGGTGCAAGTGACGCTTGAACGCGGTTGCTGTTACGTTAATTTAGATTACATGCAATGCTGGGGGAGAGTATAGGAAGCGGAACAGAAGAGGTGTTTTAATACGCACATGCAAGTTGTCACTGTACACACACAACATAACTACGTATGTGCACATGGTCCTCATTGCATCTTGCTGGGCTCAACAGCGCCGTCCGTTGTCACAAGCAGGAGCACTGCCCAACCGTCACTGACCTGCACGGCGTTCGTCGTCGTTCCGCTTCGTCATGGTGCCCAACGCAATTTCGCTGAACAGTACCTATCTCTATTTGCAGGTACGTGCTTCGGGTGTAACTTCATTACACCTGAAGACGCAAATATCATCGATTATTCAAGTCGTTTTTGTTAATCTGTGCCAGCCAAACATGCCGCTGCTTTTCGGAAAATCGCAGTGTGCGTTCTCAATTTTAGATGATAACTTTCGGCAAAGAGAACACCCTGACGCTCTGCTCGCTCTTCGTGGACTGTTATATCAACTTGCCTCACCAGCAGCTGATAATTGCTCCAACTTGCATCGTTAGGCAAAACTGAACGGGTGCATGCACGAGGAAACAACATGGCAGCGGTCGGCCATGGAGTCAGGAGGTACCCAGGCATGTCGGTGGCTCATTTCGGAAGTGACGAATCGGCGCTGCGTGACGCACGTGCACACTATTCGCGTTCAGAAAAGACGTGAATAACAGACGGATTCGCTTCGAACTTGACTGGCGATGCTTCGCGCCAACGCCGCCACGGCGTCGGAACACACAAAATTGGCCTGAGCGTCAGATTCTCCGCAATGCATGGTTGCTGGCAGCGTTGGAAAACAGTTGCGCTACTCTGGTCCCGTAAGGACCATATACGGTTACTCCAACTTTGCGTAGAGATACTGTACATGCTACCTTACAAAAAGGGTATAGCATATACAGTAACTAACTTTACGCCAAGTGACCGGCTGCTCTCCGTTGGCTCCAGGCTTCACTGCCACTGCAGTTTCGTGTATTCCGTGCCAGTGTTCGGTCGCACTTTTTTTTCTGTGTGTGTGTCACGTCGCTTTCTGTACACGTGACATGCTTCCGAAGTCTTCTGAAGACAATGCGATGGCTACAGTAACGAGGACACTGAGGCTCTACGACGTAGGAAACTTTCCGATTGTTGACATTGCAGGAACGACCATGTGTATAGGCTCACCGAGCTTGTGTGCATGTACGTCTCCCGAGGTTAATTCTACTGTGGCTGCTATCCCGTGCGCCGTAGTTTAGACCTTCCGGACATCATAACGACGTTTTTTTTTTTTGACAGGAAGGAAAATCCCCGAGAAATGCCACTCAATTCTCTCCGCCATACGAATTCCACTATTACTGCAGAAATGGGAAGTATCCATGGGAAAGACCCGCAATGAACGGTGTTCGCTTTCAAGAAAGCGACATCCTGAAGACACATAAGCATATCATAAACGAAGAAATTGAAATCGACCAAAGTGCATGAGCATTGAGGAGTGATGCAGTTCCTTGTTTATTTCCGAATCTCCCATTGCACTTGTCATGAAGCCACCAAAAAAAAAAAAAAGGTACCTGTAACACAACCAACTGCTGCTGCCTTGCGATCTACTAGAAGAATCCCGGTGACATGTACCCACTCTTGAGGACTCCGCTTTTTCTGAACAATCGAAAAAAAGAAAGTGTGCTTCAACTTCCCTAAAACGAGATTCGGTGGTTTCTGGGGAGGCGGAAAAATCTCCGGTAATAATAATCTATAATGCAGGATTAAAAAAATACATTTGCTGGCACAGCGAAAGGAGAAAGTGAGCTGCTAAGAAGTATTATTTACAAGGGCTGTGTGGGCATACGACTGGTGTTCACAGAGGTATGTGTGTCTTGTGTCATTTTTTAGCGAGGACACCGAAAAAAAAAAAACAGAATGGCAAAAACAACCAAGAACAAGGTGCATATTGCAACCAGCGCATCAAGGAAACACTTGATCTGTGCCACCAACGCTAGAGAACGGAGAAAACGAGATACGCCGGCTGAGTGAAAAAAAAAAAAAAAATGAGGACTGCATCTCCAGCGACTCTCATAGATCTAGTTGAAGATTTACCAAAAGTACGTGCAGAAAGTGTCCATTCATTGTACATTTATCATGCAACAATCAAAATCGCCGAATGGGTAAAGGTACACAACGGATTGGCTCATGCTTTGTTTGCTGCTCACAAGGCTGAATTGCTACAAGAATTCAGCGATGCACTTGTTTGAAATGCAAATGCTTTTTACTAATGTATGACAGTGACAAGTGTTCTTTTGCTAATGCACTGACGTTTTCCCATTTTTTTAAACAAAATTTGCATTTTTAATTATCCCAATTGAGTATTATCCACTAATAGACACCCATAAATCTGAATACTTCAGAAGAAAAAAGTGCATTGGTGCATAATATCTGAACAGAGAAATAGCGCCGGCAAACAGGTATGTGTATTATTTCATAAAAAAATTACCTACGGGCAGCCTTTAAAAATGAAGAAAAGAAATAGAGTTATTTCAGCGGGGTTTTAAACGTGGCTGATACCTTACAGCAATGACTCGGTTTCAACTTTTTTTAGGGTACGGCCCGCCGAGGTGCTTATATTGCTGCTCGAAGTTAATGTAAGGTCGTAGATCTCTATGCTAAGCCTCGCACAAATAGCTTCTAAACAACTAAGCTGGAACGATATAAGTCACGGCTTTTACCTGGGCTTCGGTGAGACGTGGCTAATACAATTGAGCTCTAAATTTTGTTTTTACTACCTGGAAGAACAAGAAGTTAGAAGGTGGCAATACGGCTCTTTAATTGACAAATGCTCGCCTAGCACCATGCTTATGCGAACTATTATTTTTACCAAGGACCAGGCAAGATGCCGCACCCGACTCTAGGCTTTACGTTATAGTCCTCGTTTCTAAACCAAGAAGTCGCAATGTTGTGTAAACGCTGCTCATCGGCTACACCGCGCCTAGCTGTAGCAGACGACCCTCGTATGCTTGGCGCTAAGTTGGACTGCAGCGCCGCGGTGGCGGGAACTGCAGCCGGCCGCCTGCTGCCCGAGGCGAAGCTACGCTATGGTCCCTAGATTATGTTGTATTCTAGGGACCATAGCGAAGCGGAGAGTTCCGAAACTGAAGAAAAGTATCTATAAACGTTGGCTAGAGGTTTGCGCAGAGGGGTCAGTGCGCCGCCGCCGACAGGTTTTGCTACGCTACAGTGTTCTAGAAGGTTTTTTAGTTCACTGTAGCTACGCTAAAGTGAGCTAGAAGAGGGTAGTGGGCTCACTCGCCAGCAGGCTCCATGCATTGCGGTCTATGCGAAAGTCACAAAATTGTGTTTTGGCACGCTTCCGTGGCGCGGCGCCACCACCGCCCTAAAAAAATTGTCAAGCGTATTCATTTGTTTTGAGCTCCCAGCTCAAAGCAAATGATGTTGGTTGCTGCTTGCTAATCACGTGCTTCGTGTGAAATTATTTGCAACAGCTGGTGATATCTGAGGGATTTTTAGCCTCGTGATCTGCCAGTCTTCTATGGCGAGTTTGGTTTGTAAAAAAATGCTTTTAGGAAACTCCATGGTGGTAGCCCGCTAGTCGCATCGCTGCGCGCATCGCCTGTTACGGATCGATGCAAGAAGGCTGTTTCTGTGGGCGCTCGATGCCTTTTCATCTTTGGAAATACTGTTGCTTGAGATCGTAGCAGTCACATGTAGTGTCAGTGAATTCAGGAGACAGCGTTCGAGATTCGAAATCGAAGCCATGGAGGGGGGTCTGGGTAAGTGTAATGTGCTTGCCGTGTTGAAGTTGCTTGTTAGGCTACGAGCGCGTAGTCCGGCTACTGCTAGCCGGAGAAATGGCTAGCATTTTTTCGGCACGCATGATATTGCGATGCCAGCCGGGAACGGCGTCGCCATGCTGTGCGCCTTTTGCTTTCATTTGCAGGCCTCAAGTGCTATTGTGATATCTGCCCCAATCACACTTGTGAAACCGATGGCATATGTTTCGCCACCACAACAAAATCCAAGGGGGGCGCCCTCACGCATCAGTACCGGTGAGTCTACTCGTCACTGGTGCCTATCTTTGATGCTAAAAGCACTCGCGATAAACGCGACCAAGAAGCGTGCATTCAGAGTGTACAGGATCGCAATTTGGCCTTGCTAAAGAAAAAAAAAAAAAAAGAGCGGTAGTGTTGTTGAACAAGATCTCGATCGCTCGGGTAGTAAGCGTTGATTCATTTTTCTACTTCAGACAAGTGAATTCAGTGTACCTAAATGTTTTGCAAGCTAGTGGTTTGAACATTGCGGCTTGGTGCAATTCCAGAAGATAAAAGTTCAAAGTGGCTTGAACTCTTATTGTCCAGATTCGACAGCTACTCAGCTTAGACTTCAGTGGAGAATCGGCTTTCAGAAAGGATTTGTTTGTATTAAAAAATATGGGTCAAGAACATTTACAGGAGCCTTAAGTGATGGAAGAATGTGACAACTGTTCTAAACAAATTTGCTGTTTGAAAGCTGCAGATATTCTGAAGATAAACGTTTATGTGATTTCATTGGGATATTTATGTAAACTGTGATGTCTGCCCCTGGTCAATGTTTAGGGAAGGCAGCAACTTCCTTATCAGTGAAAACATGCCTACTGGCCAGAACATGTGGTCAGATCCTTGTCGAAATCAAAATACCATGAAATAGAGTGACAGATTCAAACATCTTTTTTGCAATTTCAGTACCATTGTGTTTTTAAATTGTGTTTAAGTGTGACAAGAAAAACAGTATGTCATGCAGTGTAGTGGAAGAGCCTGTACTGTCGAGTCATTTTGTTTGCTGTACCAAGTATGATGCTTCTATGTGTGCCATAAGTGTTGCTCACTATTACTGTATCTATCCGCTCCATATTCAGTGCTTCTTGTGATGTAAAGAAATTTCATGCAAAAAAGCAGCGTGTGAAGTGCACAGACATGAACCGCTGTCATACTCACTGTTCGCAGCGTCTGTTGTGTATATACGAAAGCTGAGAGTGAAATTTTGTTATTATAAATGTTTCACAATGTTTTCTGCCCCATGAGTCCATAATACGACACTGTGATGAGTAAATAATTCATTGCACTAAAGAAAACGTTCACCATAAAAATTGGTTGTCAGCCCCTTTAAGAATGCCCCCAGTATTTAGACAGCTCACGAATGTGGTGTTTCAATTAATGCGAATATTTGGCCTCTGTTACTGTGTTTACATTCTCTTAAGGCTGTATGTGTTGATGGTATATTACACTTGCTTATTTAGAAGAATCAGTGCACATAGTGATGTGCTGCATTCTTTTAAATGCACTAGCATATCTGTCGAATCAGTGAGTAAATTGTGTGCGCCTGTCTGTCACGTAAGCTATAAATAAGGAAATGTAGCAGTGTCAAACAAAAGTTTTGTTGGGGCCCATGCCTTTTAAACCAAAGGCTACCTGCTCCAAAGCAGAGTGTCTTACCCACTTGCTTAAACACGATTGCTTGGGAATTGTGCTTATATACACACATCATTTGAATATAATGCACCAGTGGTACGTAGCAGACAGGTAAGAATGCTTTCTATGCATGCTTTATTCAAATGTTTTGGGTTAGTGGAATGACAGCCTCCTCTAGACAACATGCAAAGTTTGCATGAAAAAATGTACACATCAGGTAAATTCGGACTGTGCAAAAACTGAATGCCAATGGCTGGGAAATCTCCCAGAAATTGAAATTTCAGTGCTTGATTTGGCCGTATTAACAAAAATTTAACCCAATCCGATTCTGGCTCCCGTTGCGCCAGGTGATACGAAATTTGGTACCAAATTGTCGAGCAATGGCCGTCAAGCAGAAGCATGGCTGTGTGGTAGCAATTGCCAAGAGCAACGTGCTGGAAGCTTTGGAAGGGCGTGCACGGCTAAAGAAATCGTGGTCACTCTCATAGCGATCATTGATGACGACGAAGAACTGACGGAACTTCGAAAGTATATGCGAGTCCAACGCTCACTCAGTCAAAGCGATGCTTGTTTCTGCAAACAATGACGACAAAACTGTGACAGATGCAGTCATTGATAGCAAAAAGCGACCTAGTTTTGAAAGGACGTTCGTGGCCAGCGTATGTTGATTACTAACGAACGTAGTTTGCCACGATAGCTGCGAGCGAACCCGCGGTTGCTCCAATGCAATTATCGATAGGGACTACGAGTTGCGAAGACACTCGGCCAACAAAAATGATAAAGGCGAAAAAAAAAAAGGCATGAAGCATTATGGTGTTTATGTCAATCTGTGCATATCACTACGATCATGGGCGAAGAATTCTTATTTTCCCAGCGGGGTAGGGACCGAGTTGCACTTATGATACTATATATATATATATATATATATATATATATATATATATATATATATATATATATATATATATATATATATATATATATATATATTGATACGTGTATGGAACTGTCGCCCCGACACAGCTGAATTGGCACCCAAATGAAGAAGACAACGTGGTTGTTGTGGGTTGAACTCTCGAGCTTCTCCCTTTGGCCTGCTTGACTGTGTGCTCTCTAAGCCGTTAGCAAGACCAGCTCTCGGTGAATAAATCTTCCCCGTAACATCTTTTGGTAGGGGTATATATATGTATGTATGTATATATATATATATATATATATATATATATATATATATATATATATATATATATATATATATATATATATATATATATATATATATATATATATACACATACGCCAACTAAAGACCGCTTGAAGGCGCTAGAGTAGCGGCGCACAAGCATGTCTATTTCCTATTCCACATGTTTCGTATGCTTTTGTATCTTTAAAAAAGAAACAGGCAAATTTTATTTAAAAACAAATGTTTTAATCTGGGGTCATTTGAGGTGAGCTGTAACCTAGTGAATATTTTGCCAATTAGAGCAAGCATGGAACAAGTTGGTAATTCAATTAACAAAGTAATTGAAGCTTACTCATAAAAAAATACAACTTGTAAGCATACACGAATATAATATACAACAGATATATATTTCGTAGAATGCAATCTTGGACCAAGTTAGCTGGTCCACCCTGTGTGCTTGTGCGTGCATAGAGAGAATCCGGCTCCGAAATTAAATAATGTAATAGAATCTCAGTTTCATAGGCACTGACACCTCAATATCATTATGAATATATCAATAGCGGGAGACACCAGACTTCTTTTTAACTTTTCACGAACATCAATCTAATTTGCAATGCTTGGCTTAAAGTGAAAAGGCTGCATGGGCTTTTACTTACCGACTGCATTACATAAAATCGATTCCCTTAATTTGTAGGATTTGCCGGATATTTTCATTGACATGCTTTATTTACTTTAGCAGTGTGCTTGATTCGGCTGGTTGGGACTGGGTAGTAGACGAATATGAAGACAGACAAAGTCACGTGCCTGTCTCTTCTTGTCCCTTTTTAGCCCTGTTTTATTCATTGTAAGCTTACTTTGTTAAACCATGCACCAGATAGGAAAAAAGGGGCTAATGCTGGCACAGGACACTTTAATTATGCCCGTGAATATGATTTAAGACTGCCAATAATAATTCTCAAGTGGTAGAAAATACCACCTTCTATCACTTTCAACCTTTTGGGAAGCTGGAGCTGTGAATTTTCCCGCTAATGGTGCTTTTCTGGACGAGTATTAGAGTTGCTTTTGGGTCACTGGTGTCAGTTGGTAGCAGTTCCTTTCTCTGAAAAATAAAACATGCATACCGTCTTTTTTCGACACTTTTATAGTTGGCCATGCCGAAGGGTGCGGATAGAAAACCAGCAAATTACCCTCTGACGAGGAAGTCTGTGTGAAATTAAGCATGGCCAGACTGATTGCGGGATTGCTTTGTGTTCACAGTCGAATTTCTTGTGTTCTGAAAACTAGTCACTTCGCTGTTCATGACTGGTGTAGCTTAAGAGGTCAGTCGAGTTGTTTGTCATCACCACTTATTCTGCTCATACAAATCCATTTTAGGGACAATTTTGACTAAATGTTTGACTTGTAACTACTCCATTATCCCAATTCTAATTCTCCCAATGCAAGGTACCCACTACTGTAACTTTCAGTAATTAAAGAAGTACCCAATATGCCACTATTCATTATTCTGTGAATAAGCAAAGTACCCGCAACACATATCTAAGGCATTATGCCAACTTTGGGCTGTGGCTGATGAGGATTAGTTATGGCTGAGTATTTTATAATAGGTTTGAAGCATTCAGCGACCCACTCGCTGCCCGATTAACACTACGTGATGCTTGGTTACTCTTCTACGACGCTATATTACATATGGTAATATAGTTCCTGGCCCTACATGACACCGGTATAGTTCATAATGGAATAATTGGAAGCGCAAACCAACGGGACACAAGAGAGGAGACAAACTCTCTTGTGTCCCGTTGGTTTGCGCTTCCAATTATTCCATTATGAATTTGTACCAACTAGCCCGCCTGTCAACCCTACCGGTATAGTGTTTTTGAGAAGGAGTTTCAAGAACTAGCATGTCTATGTGGTAGAATACTCGACTGTCACAAAGAGGCCTCAGGTTCAAATCCCATACATTTCTAGAATTTTTTTTCTAAGTACATGCTTTTTTTTCTTGTTTGTCGTGATAGCGTAGTAGTTACGGACACCAGCATGGGCGGCGGCGTATAAGTAGGGTGCCTAAAATCGGCTCTTTTTGGGATCTTTTAACAGCTTTCACTATAATATAATAAGAGCCTAGACCACCATCACTGTCACCAGTGTCATGGCCGAAAGCACAGACTGGCTCCTTAGCAGTGTTGCAGAATAGGCGCCTCTATTACATTCCAATTATATTCCGGGGAATTGAGACTTGCCGCAATTCCATTCCTTTTGATTTCTCAGAATGAAAAAAAAACTTGGCCCATTCTGACTCGAAGTTCAATTCCATTCCTGCAATTCCTCATTGCAGGAAATGCATAAATGCATATAGATAGTTGTATTTAGTTAAAAATGAATGCCGCCAGAAAGATGGTGTCATGAGATGTATTTAGACCTGCAAAAGTACACAAAACAAGTTGCCAAGGTCGAGGTTTAGTTGCTGGGTGGCATATCTCGTGCAGTGAAACCACCCTTCTCCTGCTACACATAGTATTTGCATGGTCAGCATGTTTGAACAAATGGGGATGTTTTAATTGTCTAAATGTTTAAATTGTCTAAATGTTTAAAATTGTCTAAATGTTTAAATTTTTTAATGCTAAACTGGTGACATAGCGTATTTTTTTGTTGACAAAAGTAGTGTACAGGAAGACTAAGCAGTTTTGCCACGCGTTTGGAGTGATCGTGATTATGGAGAAAACTAAAATTTGGTTAATGGAAAACAAAACAATTTAGACATGCTGGCATTATATGGAACAGTCCACCGCTGCTCAGGCACCTTGTGCGTTTGCATCGAATACGAACCAGTGGGCCGCACCGCTTGTCAGAACTCACGCTTGTCAGAACTCACGCTTGTCAAGCACCCCTCGAAGAATTGTTGTGGTGAAGAGAAATTTGTCTTTGCCTGTGTGCAGGTATGCAATGTGTTCCTTGTTGCAAAGGCTATTTACGTGCGTCAGGTACTAAACTACTCGTGAGATCAAGCTGTGCATAGAGTAGTTATTTGCTACTTTCGTGTGCGGTTATCAATAGGAACAAATGTGCAGGATGATTTGTTTCTGCCTTCAGTATCTGTAGGAATAATGCATTTGTTTGTAAGCTAACTTATGCCATGGTTTCTCTTTACAAACTGGCAGATTGTTCACACTTTTCCACCACACCTACCCTTGGCTTTGGCTAGCTAAAGGTGGATCTATAAAATGCGTTGTGGCCTTCAACTTTGATAGAACATGTACTCAGGCCTACATGACTAATTTGAGCATGATATTGCTGTAGCATCTATTAACGATGTAGCAAAACATATTCCTTCCTACTGTCCTCTTTGCTTGGTGATGCGAACATAGATATGTGCAGAGTCGTAGGAACCAAATGAAGTTACAAAAAGAAAATAATGATACTAATGAAATAATCCCACCCCGGAGCTATGGGTGTGCCAGATGACCAGATCGCAGCTTGAAATTCAGAAATGGCTGATTTCTGGGGCTTGATCTTATAATGCCTGCTCTTCCGAACACGTTCGGCAATTGGTCGCTAGTTCTTTGGTCACTATATTCACGTCATAAAAAGTGCTTAAGCTCCCTCGATATTTTAAATGCTGCAATTAAGGTTGCAAGCAGTACAAGGAGCGCAAAGAAGATTCTTGATTTTGATTATATTCATTGAAATTTGGCAATGAATTGTTAGGAGCTAAATGGGCGCTTCATAGTTTTAAAACTCGTATTGTGACGGCTCTTCGAACGGTTGGTTCTAAAAAAAGTGAAATGCAACTATTGCCGTCTACCTAACTATGTTTTTTGCCTCAGAAACGTGAGTTGCTGAAGCGTGAACTGCTGGACGAAGGAGACTGTGTGGTAGTGCATAATGATTGTGCTTCTCTAGCCGCCAACAGGTGCGGCGGCAGCACCCAGGCCTTCCCCCACCCTAGAACAGAGCGAACATGGGTTTTATTCGGCGCAAATCGTTCCGTCGGGACTTGGAGAGGTGCCACCGTGGCTGCATGGGCTTTCCTGCTTCAGGTGGCTTCCGGAACCAATGCTTTCAAAAGTTTATTTTCTCTCTCTCTCTGTACAGAGGGGGAGCACACACAATGCATCGTGTACGACTGTGTGCTGCGCTGGCCTACAGACCTTTGTCGACAGAGTTTCGGTTGAAGGCGGCGCCCATGTGTCTAGACAGGGGGGTACACTACTGCAAAGGGGGGGGGGGGGTAGAGGGTTAGGTGAGACAGTGCGTAAGCTTGCAGTGAACAAAAGTATCACGCCAGCGTTAATATGTATCACAGCCTAGAGAAGCGTTTTTTTTTTTTTTGATTATGCATTCGAGTTGTCGAGGGCAACAGAAGCCAACACAAAGAAGCGAAGGGTGGTGAAACAGCAGGTGGCTGGGGTCTGTATCTGGGGCGCCGCCGAAGAAAAAAAATTGTAAGCCATAAAGGGGGGGGGGGGGGATTTTGCTGCCATAGTTCCGCTCAACCGCGATTTCACGCAGAATAGAGCCAAACTTTAGAGGAACACAGTCAAGATAAGGACAGAGTTGTAGTAGGCGCATTACTTATTAATGTACCGTGCTTGTAATCAGTCATGCCATTTAAAAAATGCTGCTTCATTGTTAAATTTGAGGCTCTGATTTACTAATTTGAAGTTTTAAAAACAGCACTTCGGCGAAAACATGCTTTATTATTGAAAGATGCAATTCCATTCTCATTCAATTCTGGGCAAAAGGTGTTTGATTCCATTACCATTCAATTCCTGCAAGCTTTGTACCCATTCCATTCCGGGGTCGTGAAAATGTGGAATGATTCCAGAATCATTCCAATTACAGAGTGGCAACTCCGCAACTCATCTCCTTAGCGATGGTTAGGTAGGGGTTGGGAGGCATACCCCCACTGGTGGTATGTGACGTTCAGGTTGAATCCATTGCTTGATATTGAAAAGCAAGGTTGAAGGCCCGGAAATTTACTCGCTGTCAGAGATGCTCTTGCTAGGTTGATTATAGTGAGTAAGGGCGGCCGACATCCTTAGAAATTTTTTCTTTTTCATTTTTTATAATTTTACACAATAGCGGTTACGAACACCCGCATCTGACAGCTACTGCACTGCCATTGTGATCTGATGATAGCTTTTGCTGTAAAATGATGTACAACCATATTTGCCTGATAAGTTTTTTTGGTAGTGAATTCTGGTGCTCAAGCAGTCTAGTATTAACACACCTGCCTATCGGTCCGATACATCCCCGCCGCGGTCGTTTACTGATTAAGTTACTCGGCTGCTGACTTCCAGGTTGTGGGATCGAATCCTGGCTGCGGCGGCTGCATTTTCGATGAAGGCGAAAATGCTGTAGGCCCATGTGCTCAGATTTGGGTGCATATTAAAGAACCCCGGTGATCAAAACTTCTGGAGCCCTCCACCTATGGCGTCTCTCATAATCATATGGTGGTTTTGGGACGTTAAACTCCACATATAAATCAATCATCAATCTGTGCGATACAAGTTCGGCCACACTATAAAAGTGTCTTGCAGGGAACAAACTTATCTTCATGTAGGCTGCCTTCCTGCCCATTCTTTGCTCCATAGCTCCCATCTCTCCTGCATTTTCAGATGCCAAATTTTACCCCGACTTTCTTCAACCTGTGAGAAAGGGCATGGGCGCAGGGAATAACCACTGTATTGGCTATCTTTCACCCAGGTAGGCAGATGTGAGACTACTTCAGCACCAGAATTATTAAAAGGGTAGTGCCTCCATATTCGTGGCATGCTTGTTCTTTGTGGCAAGCATTTCTTATAGCTCCACGAAGCATGATACACCCCTGCAGGGGCATCTGTGCGGGTAGGCGTTTGGTGTGTGGCGACACAACGCACCCGAGCTAACGGGGGGCGGGGGGGGGTTCGATCTCCTTCCACACCTAGCTGTGCGTGCCTGAGCCATGTCTTGTGAAAAGGAAATCCTGGGGGTTGAACCAACGCTGGGCGATTGCACTTCTAAGGCTCCCCGGCAGAGGCAACACAACCCTTTGTCCACAGCTTCACGTGGACGGCACCCTTGTGACCCATCGAGGGGAAATTGGCAGTCGCCTTTTCGTATCTCTCTCCCTACATCTTCATCTTTATCTATCATTTCCAGTCTTTCCTGTCTTCTTCTCTCTTTTGTTTACTTCCAAATTTCTCAGCAACTAGGGTTTACCGTGTGCAAATAGCCTACCTTGGTCCAGGTGCAATGGACCATGGCAATGAGACAGGGGTACATAGGGCCTGCTTCGTCCTGTCGACATGTCGCAACAGATTGTTGTTGTCGACCCTAGAATGGGGACTTGTTGCAGATGTAGTGAGGACGTGCTCTAGCGAAATTCCTGCAGTTCAGCGTCCGTGGTCTCAGCCTCGGCAAGGACGTCCACTGTTATATGCACCGGGTCGATGGTGGCTACACGTGGAAGTGCGTCGGCGACCTCGTTGTCCTTCCTGCTGACATGTTGACTGTCAGTGGCGAACTGTGCGATGAATAAGAGGTGGTTCTGCTGAACAGGCCGGAGTTTGTCGCAACGTTGAGAGAAGGTGTAGGTAAGAGGCTTGTGGTTGGTATCGATGGTGCACTGCTGTGCTTCGAGAATGCTGCAGTGCTGTGCTTCGGCAAAAGTGTTACACTGCATCATATATTGCCAGAAGTTCTCTGTTGTATGCTGGCAAATTTGTCGGGGCGGTGGTCATGGTTTCGTTAGTGAAACTGGTGGCTGAAGGGGCCGTTTTCGGAGTTGCGAGTTTCTTGGAGAAGAAGGCCAAGGGATGCCAGGTGTTGTCCACGTGTTACATGAGGAGTTCTCTGTTGTATGCTGGCAAATTTGTCGGGGCGGTGGTCATGGTTTCGTTAGTGAAACTGGTGGCTGAAGGGGCCGCTTTCGGAGTTGCGAGTTTCTTGGAGAAGAAGGCCAAGGGATGCCAGGTGTTGTCCACGTGTTACACGAGGGCGGTGCCGATGTCGAAGCTAGATGCGTCCGTGAAAAGTCCCAAGGGCGTGTGTGGCACAGGATGGGTGAGGAGCGTGGCAGTGCACAGGGCGCTTTGCATTTCTGAATGTTTTCGCTAACGTCAGTGTCCATGTGAGAGTTGGCTTCCTTGTAGCCCAGCCAAAGCATCGTGAAGGTGAGCCTGGTGTTCGGCTGCGTGGGGCAAAAAACGCCTGGAGAAGTTCAGCATGCCGAGGAAACAGCATAGGTCTTTAGAGGTGGTGGGTCGAGGATAATTTTGTAGATCCGAGACGCGTTTGAGCAGGGGTCGAGTAACTCAGATGAAACTTCGGGGTCGAGGAAGCGGATGATGGAAGCTTCTAGTGTGCTTTTTTTTGGATATTGATGAGTAGGCCATGGTCGTTGAGGCGTTTGTACAGCAGACGAAAGTGTCCGTGGTGTTCTTCGGCGTCGCGAAAAAATACCAGTATGTCGTCAAGCTAAACTAAGCAGAAGTCGCGGCCGTGGCAACTTCGTCGATGAAATGCTGAAAGGTTTTATCCTGCATTCTACTGGCCGAAGCTCATGAAGGGAAACTCGAACAAGCCAAAGGGTGTGATTATTGCAGTCTTTGGGATGTCATCTGGTTTGACGGGTAGTGCCGATTTCTCGCCAATGGACCCCATTATCTTTGATGCAGTTGGTGTCGAAAGACTCATTGTAAACTTGAAAGTGTCATCATCGGCCGGTCCAGATTGCATTTCGTCAAAAATTTTGAAGTGTACCCAAGTCTATTTTTCTTTATTATTGTCAAAAATTTTTGAACAGTCATTACAGATGTCCACACTGCCATTTGACTCGAAGGCTGGGAAGGTGGCCCCTGTGCATAAATCTGGTGATGTACATTCCCCCAATAACTACCGGCCCATGTCGTTGACATCGATTTCAGTAAAAATCTTAGAGCATGTCATATACTCACACCTCGTTGAATTTCTAGAATCTAATTCCTTTAGCATTTATCAGCATGGCTTCCGAAAAACAGTGTCATGCAAAACAGAATTGCTGTGTTTTACTAACGACTTGTTTATTAACGCAGATCTTCAATTTGATACTGACTGCATATTCTTAGATTTCGTGAAAGCATCGTTTCACATGAACTACTCATTTTCAAACTTACTCAGCTGAACATCGACTCCAATGTACTTACATTGATTAAGGAATTTCTCTCTAACTGCAGTCAGTACGTGACGGTTAACCAATTTTGTTCACCTAATTCCGCAGTAACATGTAGTGTACCGCAAAGGTCCGTTTTAGGCCCGTTGCTTTTCTTAATTTACATTAACGATCTTTCTTCTTGTTTTTCTTTCTCTACTGTCTGACTTTTCGCAGAGGGCTGTGTCCTCTACCAGAAAAAAAAATTGGCCCCGTATCTGCATGTTAATCTGCAAATCTCGTCAAAAGACGGTTGTGGAGAGAGTGAAAAAACAATTATTTGATGTTCTGCGTAAAAAAATCGTTGAGTGGTATTCTAGAGGTACTGCGTTAGAGTGCCTCGAGCGTGCAGCGGAGGCGAACAAACCCATCAAGTCATGTCACACGTGAGACATGAGCGCCATCTGGCAGTTTTCTTGGAAAACAAAGCCCGTGGCTCTGAGACGGGTGTGCGCGCCCGTCTCAAAGGTGATAAGGTGTAAAACGCAAGGCGACGGGTAGGTGCCACCACCGTCTCGTCTTCTCAAAGCGTAATAATAAATAAATAATAAATAAATAATAAATAGTTAATAAATATCTGTGTCTAGGACTTTACTAAGTCAAGCATGGTTGGGTTTGCGCTTACCCCGTTCGTGACTATCCTTTGGGCGCATAAGTACCAAGGTCTGTATGGGACATCGTGCCCCTTTTGTGATGCTCCAATCCAGGATTCAACTGCCTCACACTTACTGTGGACCTGCACTGGTCTACAATTAAGCCGCCGTCGTCCTTTCCCTGCAACAGGCCTCAGGCCTGGCCGACGACTCGACTTTGACTACTGGATTCGTGTACCTCATTACCGTCCTCTACTGGACTTTATACACGAAGCAAACCTGTTGGTGTATTTTTTAATAATAAGTTATGCCTAGGGGCAGACTTCTGAAATAAAAAAAAGAACATATGCCAGCCATGAATGTGATGGGTGAAATCCTGTATTGGTTGATGGGGTATCTGTCTAATATGGTGTGCGCTTTGAGGGCATGGTAGTCCCCACAGGGCTGCCAGCCATCAGTCTTTTTCGGGACAAGGTGGAGTGGCGAGGTCCGTGGGCTGTCAGAGTGGCGGGTGATTTTTTTCTTGGAGCATGGCCTCAAACTTTTCTTTGGCTATGCATATGCGGTCCGGGGCAAGGTGATGGGCGCGGCGAAAAACCGGGGGGCATGAAGTGGGGCCGATGTAATGCACGGTAGAGTGCTGCACTTTGCATGGCATTCTGCTGGGGCATGTCAATCTGGGAAATTCGGCGAGTATGGTATGATACGGTGAGTTATTGTCAACACTGAGCACCTTGATGCTTGGTTGTTGGGCGGCCGTTCGCTGGCCTGGTGTGGAATGTCCCCTGGTCGCGTCAATCAGACGGTCGTGTCGGCACTGTCTGCGAGGAGGTTGTAATGTGCCAAAAAGTCCGAGCCGATGATTGGTTCAGCGATGTCGGTTATGACAAAATTTCAACGATGGTTATGGCTTAGGTTTATGAGCTGAATGTGCAGGCGCAGCGAGCCGTACGTCTCGATTGTCAACTGGTTCGTTGTGCTGAGCTCGAAAGATGTCGGCGGAAGTCGTCAAAGTGCTCGTAGGAAAGGGTCCTGGACTTTCATGCTGCCTGTGAGAGTGTGAATTTGGTGAAGGAACTGCGAAGGGTTGTGCCATGCAAGTTCTGCTGACTGAAGTCGTCGCATCTTCTGATCATCTGAGAGTGAAAGGCGGAGCGTCAGTTCGGTCTTGAGGTGTTCGTAAGAGCTGGCCGTCGGTGGGTTGGCGAGGATACCCCGGACCTCGGCGTCGCGGGCGTCCAGGCGGGCGACGACATAATCTTAGCGGGTTTGGTCTCGTGTGATGTGTGTCAGGGCGAATGGGGCTTCGACTTGAATGAACCATACTTTGGGTGATTCCGCCCAGAATGGTGGCAGCTTGACAGGGATATGTCTGCAACAGCCATAGCAGCAGCGACGGTCGGAACGGGGCTTTGGAGGGTGTGTCCCGAGCCGGGTGCAGCGAAATCATTGGGTGAATGTGGTTCAGTGGTCATGCGCTGCTGCTAAAGCACCTGTTGCTAAGCCTGAACTTGCTTTGCAAATTGTTGTATTTGCTGGTGCAGAGCGGAGAGGACTTCTGAGTCTGGCATGGTGGTGCAGTTAGTCTGGTCTCTTGGCCACCATGTGTGGGATGTCGCGTCAATGTATGAATGCATCCCAACATGAAACATTGAAACATAACTGTTTATTAGCAGGGTAGTGGCAGCGCGGTGGGCACGCCGACGCTGCGCTTGAACGGTTAGAAAAACAATTGTCTTTTGAGCTTGGCAGCTTGGGTTTATAGCCACTAATGATGACGAAAGCCTTTAATGGCACTGCGGTGGTGCTGTCTCTTATTGGACGCGTGTAGCAGCATGCGGATGAGTCATGCCGGCTGCGCCGGTTTGAGCGCAGTGTGTCGCCACACACTGTGCTCAAACCGGCGCAGTGTGTGGCGATTTGAGAGAGGTTGAAAAACCTCAATTAGTGTGTCGCCATACACTAATTGAGGTTTTTCAATTCAGTTAGGGAAGCCATTAACTAGGAAAATAGCAGTATCTATTCTGGTGGTTGGAAGCTACGTGACTGCACCTGAGGCCAGAATGTCTTTGCATAAGTGCATCAAGTGGTCTGAATGAGATGGTACTATTTTTTGCCACCTTACAAGAGCTTGGCTAAAAGGCACAAAGTTCTGTCATTAAGTATGGTTTCACTTTTTTATTCTTGCCTTTCTCGCTTGTGATGGCTGCATAAGAAAAGTGCACACAATAAAAGACAGTGGAATCCTGACAAATCAAGCAGTGCATGCAACTCTGATGATATGTGGGGTTTAACGTCCCAAAACCACAAGTGCATGCAACTCTCTTCTTGGCATAGCGTGCAAGACCATTCAGGATCGCCTTTGTATTGGCTGTTGCTGCGAGAATGGCTGCTGCTTCTTTGTTGGTCATATTGCCACAGAGATTGCTCCTACTAATTATTTTACGAAGAGAACTAACGGTACGCTATGTAGGCGTCTACAGTGCCTCGCAACCAACGAGGCGCTATGTGGGCGTCTACAGTGCCTCGCAACCAATGAGACGCTATGTAGGCGTCTACTGTGCCTCGCGCGTGCTCACGCATCTTGGGCAGAGCAGCGCATGCCTCTGGTGCACGACCACAAGCCGGGAAGACTGACGGAGTAGTTGTTCAGAAAGGGACACGTAGGCGGAACGCTTTTAGCAGACTCTTCTTTGTGACATAGCTACTTTTCTGGGCACAAGTTCGCCTTCAATATATCATTGTGTGTGTTCCCCCTGTTGTATTACGTGATAATATTGTGACTGGAAGCGGCTAATTTGTGTTTGCTTTAGAAAGTAAAAGTAGATGTGACAGGTCTATGGGAATTAATTGCTTTTTCTTCTTCAGCTTTGTGCAGTGGAAAAGAGGTTTTGGTTGTTGCAAAGATCCACCACTACTGTGAACAAGTCATCTCCTGCTGTGATCTTAATCAAGTGACAGGAAAGTAAATGATTCTCCTTTGGGTTTGGGATCAAGCCATGTACCAACGACGTGTGGCTGCAGCTTTGAAATGGGGAGCACTTCAGGGGCCGAACATGTCATTTCTTGGCATCACGCTCAAAGTGCCAAAAAAAAAAAAAAACAATCAACAGAAAGTGCTACAGTTCAAGTCAATACCAAAATATGTCTTGAGAAGGCATCACTGCATCAAAAATGAAAGTTTCCAGTCATGGACAGTATGCAGGCTGCACGTTTGGGACGCCTGTGCTACTGAAGGGCTAATTCGTCTGTTCGAGCCTGTGAAGCACCAGTACCAAGTGTTTGATGCAGATATGCAGAAGAGAGAAGTGGAGATGAAATGCTAGTGATAACGAGAGAACCCTCAGCTTCGGAAAACTCAGACGCAAACAAAGCGGCAGCAAAAATGGGGAAAGCCATAGCTTTGATTCAGACACACTAGCCAAGCGTTAGTAGGCACCGGTGAATCGTCAGCTTAGCTCTGCAGTTTGCACAATTTTCAATGTGTGGAACTGCCATGCTTTTCTGAGGTAGCAAAATCATGCTCACAGTTTAGCGCTCAATACAGGCCATAAGAAGGCTGGCAATGATCAAAACTGAGTTAATGTGAACAAATAAAGTCTGAAATATTATAAATAATGCAAAAGTAATTGCTGCTGTAATTTGTAGTGATCCAATAGGTTAGAGAAGGCGACAAAGAAGAGGCTAAAGGAAGCCATGTAGAATCTAAATACAGTGCTTGAAAGCAAACTTCTTTCGCTAGGACTTTATATTTGGAACAGCCTTTGGCAGTATTCGGAATGTGTGGGTAACCTTCTGCCTTAAACAGTTGGATAGCCCACCACTGATTGCAGTCCTAGACGGCGAGAACTTTGTTGATTTGCCAGAAGAGATGACTACACTTTGTTGAATCAAATTCATTCCCAAAGAGCCAATCAGCGACGTGATGATGTCATCACCAGAGAAACTGTGAAGGTCAAGAAACCATAAAAAGACCGTATACCCCTCTCAAGTTCACATGTCTCTCATGCATCTTCCTTCTTCAACCTGACATCAAGGAACTGGAATGGCCTTCTCACCAAAGCAGTGCTTCAATCCGACCTAACCATGTTCAAACGTATCACAGAAGAACTGACGTTGTAGATTTGCCCACCCCCATATAAAACCCCTTTCTCTAAAGGTCTTTGAGGTATGACAAATAAATAATGAATAAATATTTTTCTTGAAGTTTGAAGCCTGGGAGAAGCAAATATCCAGTAAGGAGCAAACGCCGAGCCATTTTTATGCAATGGCAGATGCATCAACCTGATCGAATATGCTCTTTCAATAATTGATTTGGTGGCAAAAGCAGGAGCAACTGCAGCAGCAAGCACTCTTCACAGTTCTGGCATCAGACAGAACTCGCCACATATCAGTAAACCCGGACATCTTTGACGACAGTTTCAGTGTAGATTATTGGTTGAATGCATTCGAGTGTGCATGTCAACAAAATTAATTGCAGACAGACTGACGAAATACGAAATAACGTGAGCATTCATTTCTGGAAATGCCAATCAATGGTTCGACTTGTGTTTTGCCCAACATAAAGAAGATTCATGGGAGTCATGAAAGGAAAGCTTTGTCGGTGCCTTCAGAAAACAAGCAGTAAAACTGTGAAACAAAGCCATCAAGTAGGAACAAAACAGTGAGAACCTGTTTGACTGTTTTTTTTGTAAAACAATAGTTGCGCTATGATGCTGATCCGAACTATCCGGAATCATGGGTCGTGTCACTTGTAATACAAGGGATGTACAAAAAAAGTCGAATACAAATGGAACTCAAGGCACCTTTAACATCTGAGGAGCTGCTCGATGGTTTGAAGCTCATTACTTATGACTCCTAGATGCATTAGAGTTGAGAGGTGTCCCGCTGTACGCGAATAATTGCGTGACCTACCAGCTACATACGAGGCAATATAGCAACTGTACGTGATTGTTGCATCACTTGGAGAATCATCGCCTAGTTGTCTGCCAGAGCATGTGCTGGAGTGAGAGATTTTGTTTATTTTATGTCCAAACGTACTCTTCTCTGCGATGGTTGGTAACGGTTCCAAGTTATCAGTGCTGATTGACATTGATACATCGATGAGCCTGATTAACGAGAACTTGTGCCTAAAAATGACACCTGTTCAGGAAAACCGATTAAAGTGGGTAGCTGCGACCTGGGTCCGTCAATACTTTTTACTGGTTTTGAAACTCCCGCGTAACTCAATGGGAGAGCATATACTTCTCGGACTTTCTGTGCTGTGGCGCTGGCATCGCTAGAAAGTGGACGAGGAAACCGGTTGCTGCTGGCTGCCATTAGCGGAGCATGGGCACGAGTGGTGTTGTTTGTGCTGGTTGCTGTCCCCCTTTTTTCCTCATTGCGGTCACTTCATTGAGACAGCGATTCCCAACACCTGCTGTTTGCCGGGCTGCCACTCTGGATGCAAGGACATTGTTGAAAAAGTCTCCCTGTTCTGTTTACCAGCCGACACGGAACAATGTGACAGGAGGCTATTGGACTTGATTTCGACTCCGAGTACGTCTGCGTGTGTGAAAAACATTTTTATGCAAGTCACAATAAAAGTGCAGACGTGTGCATAGTGAATGGAAGCATCATTTGAGATTGTAGTAGAAGGCACCGTACCAAGAATTTGGGAAGGTTCACTTGCTTACTTGTCCAGACCAAAAGAGTGTTCGTGTGTACTAACACAACACCCACCTGTAAAATAGGGGTAGTCGATTGAAATGTTTAATAGATAAATTGTTAATTGAATTAGCTTTCAATTGATTAATCTCTTTTGGTGTGATGTTTCAATCAATCAATTAATTGACATTTTTTATGGGTGCTTTCAAAATCATATGCAATTGCTTAAGAAACATTGTTTGTATAAGAATGGAAGCTTGAACGAGCTGGTATGGGTTTATCTTGGTTGATACCGCACACAAGAGGAGGATGAAAAATAAGAAATATACTAGTCTCGAAGCTTGCCTACTCTAGTGCACCTGTCCGCGCCTGTCCCGTGTATCTTATTCTTCATCGTTGGCTCATGTGCACTGTATCAACCAAGATTGATGCGTTTGGTCTCGACCGAACTCTTTCTATCAGACGCGCTAGAGATCACATGTGCACATTTGTGCCTATGTGAAAATTCGTACTTTCGTCCTGTGGACACAGGTGAACCATCATCTATGGATGATGTCACAGAATGAAGGATCTGTGACCATTATCCATGGACAATTCGGCAGCAGGTCATATTTCCTCGAAACCTGCATCCTGAAGCACACTGAAATCGAGGCGTTTTCAGCGACGACACTGGTGGGAATTATTATTATTAGTATTATTATTTGATTTACGTACACAGATACACAAGAACAGAGAGACTAGAGGGAGTGAATACGTATATAGAAACACGCAGCTGGCGGATGGTTAGGAAATCCCGCGATAGGCAAAGCAGAGACGAAGAGGAAGTAAATAAGATCTCGCATTGCATGTATGTTTGCCCCACTTTTGAATTTGGGTGTATCTGATACGCTAGAGCTCCTGCTTATAAGCTTCCTCCTTCTGTAGTCTTCAAGGACAAGCTTTGAAATTATGCTTAGGTTTTCTGTACTTTGTGGCAACCAAGGTCTTGTATACAGAAGCTAGGCTACCTTCACTTGTTATCCAGTTTAAATTGTAAGCAGTACAGTCATTTCTAAGGCTGTATGAATCCCTGTTAGGCATTCAGAAACAGTTTTTATTGCTCATCCTCACTTGATTTTTGGAGCATTTTATACGCCTCAAATTGTAGTTATAGAAAGTCTTCTTGACAAAATAAACATTCAAATAATAACCTGTGTACAATCAGTAATAGCGACAACTCTAATAAAAAAGGGTTTGGTGATACGTTTTCAAAAAATGCAAAAGTTATGTCACTTTGCTTATTAAATGCTATTTCTCATATAAAATGCTAAAGTTGGTTTGAAAGAATATCTAAGGGCATACAGAAAAATTATAGAAATGTTCAGAAAGAGTAATACAGTTTTTTGTATGATTGATCAGTATAATTTGAATAACTGGATTGATGGAAGCTCCGGGATGATTTTGATTTGTGCTGGTATTCAATTCACATAGAAGGAATTGGGTGGCGAACTAAAAGGCCAACTTAAAACTCGTAATAATTGCGACAGTATATTGTAGTCGATGAAAGAAAAGAGCCGTATAAACTAGAGCTCGGCAGTTTTATGAAATATGCATGCATAAAATAAAAAAGCTCTCTCTAGAAAATCTCAAATCGTGCCTATATCTAGCAAAAGCTGTTCACCGCAGTTCCAAGTCATTATTTTCTTTTAGTCTTCAAATGAAATCAAGGACACAAATTATGACACCAAAGGAAAAAAAAAAGGCAAACAATACGAGCATCCTTTTTCGTTCTGTGTGTTGTTTCAGTTTGCTCTTTTGATTTTTTTAAGCTATGTTGCACTAACAATATCCTTCAAGAGGTACTTCAGAGCTATTACTGCCAAGTTAGCCTTATATGTAGGCTTGTCTATTGGTACGTGAACTTCTATTAGTAGCTTCGTAATGTCCTGTAGATAAATTGACAATTACACAGAAAATGGGAGGAGGAAGACGAAGTGATTCTTTGTAGAACACATCTCGCTCGTCTCAGTGCTTTTCTGGACTTTTCGCTGCAGTTGTGGGGTGTATAGCCCCGTAGGTTGCGGTAATAGATGTACAACCTCACGAGGCAACGTCTGACTCCGGTTCGACCGTGGCCACTTCCTCGAGGAAGCGAGGAAACACATCCAGTGAGAGCGATGACACTGAGCTGTACTCCGCATCTTGCGACGAGTCCTCAGACGACGGCTTTCAACCTGTCCTGCACCGCAAGGCCAAGCGACGGATCATCAATCCATCACCGGTGTCAAGCACAGCCACCGTGAAAACGGCGCCCCAGCGATGGCCCCATTTCATCCTGTTTGTGCCAAAGAACGCTACCGAAAGTCTGCGTGTTCTGAACAGGCAAGCGCTTTCGCTCTACTTTGAGAACACTGTGCCGAACGAGATTAAAGATCTACGGCTTAATACAAGAAGAAACATCCTGGCTGTAGATGTGCGGCACCCGAGTGCGCTGAGCACGCTGCAACAAGTAACACAACTGGGAAACATTGCAGTTAGGTCCATCATACCAGTCGATGGTGTGACCACATCAGGAGTCATTTACGACATTAACACGGAAATACCAAACGCAGACCTTCCAATACTTATAAAACCAGCGACTCAAGACAACGTCATTGTCAGCGTTGGACGGCTTGGAAATACACGCTGTGTCAGAGTAACGTTCAAAGGTGACTGTCTTCCCGCATACGTGAAGGTTGGCCACTTTCGTCAACAAGTTCGACCGTTCATTCCTAAACCCGTGCAATGCTTCAATTGTCAGAAGATCTGCCATGTAAAGGGTGTTTGCAGGAGCTCCGCAGCGTGCCCCCAGTGCGCCGAACCACACACGGAAGACAACTGTAGCGCTACCACACTGAAGTGTCCTAACTGTCAGGGTGCTCACAAGGCTTCTTCGAAAGAATGTCCGCACATAAAGAAAGAATTTTCTATTCTGAGGCAAATGGTACGAGACAGCTCCACCCACAAAGAAGCTGCCGAGAAAATCCGGCGAAGACAACGTCGCCGTCGAAGGTCTTCAAGTCGGAGAGCGCCAACCTCAGGCGATAAGTCGACGCATCAGGAAAGATCGCCAGCTTCAGTTTACAGCACGGCAAACACAGACGTTGTAAAAGAGCAAAGGAGCAGACCAGTCTCTACAGAAGAGTGGCCTCCACTTACGCGTACACAACGCTCAGAAGAGCCGCAGCAGAAGCCGTCTTCTTCGGAGCAAGCTGCTGTAATGGAGAACTTGCGGAACACAGATCAGCAAGTAATAGCTCTTTTGCGACCATTAATTAACGCCATCCGCTTGTTGTTAAGCAACTTGCACACACCGTCAGCAAGAAGTGCATTGCAATTACTGGACGCTTTGAGTCCAGTACTCGCAGCGCTTGAGTAAATAATGGCTCACCAGCCACTGTCTTTCAGAGAAGAGGTCCGAAAGGCAGCGATTATTCAATGGAATGCCCGGGGACTGAGGTCACGCATCGCCGATTTCCGTCGGTTCGTGTACACCAATAAGTTCCCCATCATTGTTATCTGCGAGCCAAATTTACAGAAAGCAATCAGACTTTCTGGTTATGAGTCATTCATGTCGTCTACAACTGCGGACAATAGCAAAGTTCTGATGTTTATTCGCCGCGACCTCACCTACATTCATCATCCGGTGTCACCCCACGACGACAATCAATATATAAGTATAACAGTGAAAAGAAGACTTACCATCACGGTTGTGGGTGCCTACCTCTCTCCGTCAAGTCGTTTCGACCATACAAGACTACGAGGTATCCTGTCAGCAACTTCTCACCCATGCATTATAATTGGCGACTTCAGCGCACATCATACAATCTGGGGAAGTTCGAAGACCAATGTTAAAGGGAGAAAGTTGGTTTCCTTCGCCTCCGACAACCAACTTTTCTTGCTAAATGATGGCAGTCCAACGTTCCTACGTGGTTAAAGGTATAGCAGCTGCCTTGACCTGGCCTTTGTCTCACGAGGCCTCGTCAGGCATGCTGAGTGGTTTCCAGACATAGAAACGCATGGAAGTGACCACATTCCTACTTACGTCAAAATCGAAGGATTGTCCCATGCGAAGATACGCGACAGTGTTCAGAGAGTGGACTGGTTGAAATTCCAGTCTCGCATGGAAGAGCAATGTGAAGCAAACATATCCCTCGACATAGAGGAGATAATTAAAAGCACAATACACGATATTACGTGTACCCTCACCTGCTCTCCCAAAGTAACGGAATTTGACATCGAGCTAGAACGACTTCGAGCAATCCGACGGCGTGCTGAACGAAGATACCGACGCATGGAGGCAATAGAAGACTTACGGATTGCTCGACGTATACAAAAGAAGATTCAGCGCCGGATAAATAAACTCGAGACACAACGTTGGACTGTTTTTTGTGAGTCACTTGACCCACGAAAACCTTTATCCCAATTGTGGAAGACGGTACGAGGTCTCCGCACAAAACCCACTCAGTGGTCACCATTCAGAGCTCTCGCACTTTTTGAACAGAGACGCAGCATTGACGTGGCAGAAGACTTCTGTGCCAGAGTATCTGGGCCACTCGCAATGCCCAATAGCCTATTGCCCTCGACTAAGTCTCCACAAACACTGGATTCCCGCATGGACATGCCTTTTTCCATCGTTGAGCTCAGAGCAGCACTAGCTTTGTGTGGAGGCACGTCGGCACCAGGGCCCGATAGAATTTCTTATAGGGCCTTGTGTCATCTGGGTGAACGCACGAGAATCCTCCTTTTGGAGTTGTACAA
Organism: Rhipicephalus microplus; assembly: GCF_043290135.1. Classification (NCBI taxonomy): domain Eukaryota; kingdom Metazoa; phylum Arthropoda; class Arachnida; order Ixodida; family Ixodidae; genus Rhipicephalus; species Rhipicephalus microplus. The sequence goes on from NC_134710.1 coordinate 8,488,697, forward strand.
CAAATCCTGGCAAGATGGAACGCTCCCGACAAGTTGGAAGACAAGTCGCCTAGTTCCACTTCTGAAGCCAGGCAAGTCACCGTTGGACCTATCATCTTATCGTCCGATCGCACTGGCCAGTTGTGTAGGCAAAGTTATGGAGAGGATGATCCTGGGACGCCTGGAGTGGTTCTTGGAGTGTAACAACATCTACCCAGATGCCATAGCAGCATTTCGGCGTGGACGAGCATCGATTGACAACGTAGTCGACCTGGTCACTTATGTCCAACACGAGAAAGGCCGTAAGCGTCTCTGCGCATCTTTGTTCCTAGACGTCAAAGGGGCGTATGACAACGTTACGCATGAAGCTGTTCTCACCGCTCTTGAAGATATAGGAGTAGGTGGTCGGATGTATCGCTGGATACGTAGTTATTTGTCAATGCGATCCTTCTTTGTGAGCACTGAAGATGGTCCAACCTCTCCACATTACAGCCACCGTGGCGTCCCCCAGGGTGGCGTACTCAGCCCTGTGCTGTTCAATCTTACGTTAATTGCTCTCACTGAGCATCAGCCAAGCACGGTCAGGCTATCAATGTACGCAGATGACATCTGCATTTGGGCATCGGCTGTAACACGCCTGCAGTTACGAGGAAGAATTCAAAAAGCTGCCACTGAAACATTACACTACCTCCGAAATCGAGGCTTGGAAATTTCTTCCGAGAAATGCGCCCTCGTAGCTTTTACACGAAAGCCTATGGATAAGTACACTATAAACATCAATGGTCAAACTGTGCCATACGTTCGATCGCACAAGTTTTTGGGCGTCATAATTGACAGGAATCTATCATGGAGCGATCACGTTTCGTACATGAAGAAACGGTTAATGGACATCTGTAATATACTGAAGTTCTTTGCAGGGAAGACTTAGGGAATGTCTCCCAGTGCAATGCTACAGCTGTACAGAGTACTTTTTCTCGGTTTCCTGCGGTACAGTTTACCGGCATTGACCAGTGCAAGCAAAACAAGCCTTCGAACGCTACAGAGTGTTCAATCCCAGGCACTCCGGATTTGCCTCGGCTTGCCTCGTAGTGCGTCAACAATGGCTACTATAGCTATCGCCGGTGACCACCTCATCACGACACATATCGACGTTGAGGCACTCCGGACACATATAAGGCATATTGCTCGGACACCCTGCCACCACCTAGCCTCTTTACCAGCAGACAGACCACGTTCGTCATTTTGCCAAACGGTCACCACATACCGCGATTTTTTGCCAACATGCTTCACACCCGCCGCCAGGCCTTTGACTCCTCCCTGGTGCCTGACTCAGGCTAATATCAGGCTAACTATACCTGGCATCAAGAAAAAAGTAGATATGTCGTCACCTGCTCTTAGACAGCTTGCTCTGCTCTTGTTATACGAGACGTATCAAGGCTGTATACACGTATACACCGACGGCTCTGTTTTACAGAAGAGTTCAACGGCATCATTTGTTATACCGATAAAAGACACGACAAGAAAATTCAAGACCTCCCACCTTACACGAGTGTTGAAGATTGGGCGAGTTGGTTCGTCGTACTTGAACTTGTATAGCGCATTACGGGGAAGAAGAAACGGCCGAGCAGACCGACACAAGAGGACAGAGCGCTAACTTCCAACTGAGAAGTTAGCGCTCTGTCCTCTTGCGTCGGTCTGCTCGGCCGTTTCTTCTTCCCCGTAATGCGCTATACAAGTTCAACTCCCACCTTACGACATCAACGGGAGCAGAGCTCACAGCTCTTCGTGCCGCATTGCAATTTATCACCGATCAACAGTCGCAAAAATGGACAATTTTCAGTGACTCAAAGGCGGCGCTGCAATCCCTTCTATCCCCTTTACGCCACGGCCCGTACGAACAGCTGGTGTTTGAGATTGCAGAAAATACTCACCAATCCATTGAGGAAGGACATGAAATAGCCTTTCAATGGCTGCCAAGTCATTGTGGAATAATTGGCAATGAACGGGCCGATCGAGCTGCGCGTTCTGCCCATACTGAAAGCGATGAAATATCAATTCTGCTTTCCAGAACTGACGCTGCACGGAAACTCCGCATGCTTGCTCGCAAGCGCACCACGTCACAATGGAACGAGTCACATTTTTTCCATGCACGGTTAGGTACTTTAGACCCAACTCTCAGTCTTCGAATTCCTCTGGAATTACGCCGACGAGACGCTACTATGCTGTGCAGATTATGGTTGGGCGTCGCATTTACCAATGCGTACGCGTTCCGCATAGGAATGGCTAACACTGCTGCATGCAGCCATTGTGGCAGTGATGAAACAACTTGGCACATTTTGTGTGAATGCCCACAATACTGCTCGCAGAGACAGTCACTCTGCAATACACTAGATGAACTGGACAATCAGCCTCTTTCGGAAGAAAGACTCCTGCGCTGCCGACAGGACTTTATGTCGCAGAAGAAGGCTGTGAAGGCGCTCATGCGCTTCTTGCGTTCAACCGGCCTGTCCAAACGACTGTGACCGGAACTCCCCGAGTGTGTTCGCATGTGTTTTTTTTAAAATTTATTTTATATATCTCTATAGCTATCCTCTTTCCGACCCTTTTCCCCACCCCCGTACAGAGTAGCAAACCGGTTCGTCTAGGTTAACCTCCTTGTCTCTTCCTTTTAATTATTTCTCTCTCTCTCTCTACACAGAAAATGAGCATTATGTGCAGCCAGAGCATGGCTATACGGCGAATTCTAGTACAAAATATGTCAACGTCTGAGTCATCTAGAAGCACTTACAGTGCTCAGTTTAATCCCAAAAGTGACTTTGCAGGAATCAAGAAATGTAGGATTGGTACGAACATGCATATCACCTGACAGATACTCTCAGTTAAAAGATTGCCAGTAATCAATGACTTGGGCAGTCAGACAATGAGCATCATGCGCCATTTTGACAATACTAACCACTGCTATGATATGTTGGCGAGAACAGCGAGAAGTAAAATATCTGAAACGTATTTGATGGCAAGACCTTCCACAAATGCTCAACTGCCCTACCAAGCAGGGCAGATCAATAGCCTTCTGCTTATGGTGGTGCATCTGGTGGTCACTTATGTTCCTATATGAAACTTTCGCGGGAGTTTCATGACCAGTAAAAAGCATTGAAGGGCTCTGCTGCAAAGAAACTGGAGGGAGGTCAAGAAATGGATCAAGGCAGAAGTTTGCTTCAGAGGCTGGGTAGTAAGTGCGAAAGGCCTCATAATGTCAGGTGTCGATTTGGATTTCTTTTTTGTCTCGACCCGACAATAAACTTCTGAAAATAAGCATACCGTGGAGTGATGCCATAGCAACTGACAACATTGAATGTTGCTCTTATATTGGAGGAATGCAGCCCAAAATTGTAAAGTTGCGAGGAAGTCAAGTCAAAGTACGCGGAACTCATTTCTGTTGTAACCTAGGCCACAGCAATCAAAGTTCTCTTCAAACAACACAACAAAAACGTAAGAAAGAAGCCATATGCCTTGAGTCACGAGAAGAAGGCTTGGTTATTGGAGGAGCTTTAAGGCATGCTAGACGAGGGCATCATTAGACCATTCACGTCTTTGCTTGTGTTACTGATTACGATCGGTCCTAGAGAAGATGGATCATTCCGGTTATGCACAGGCTACAGACTCATCAACTGGCAGACAGACCTATTTCCTTTCCCGATGCCAAGAATTGACGAGATAATTGATGGGACAAGCGGGTGCGAATGGTTCTCCAGAATAGACTTGTGTAAATAATATTGGCAGGTACCTCAAAGAGAAGACACAAAGAAGTTTATGGTGTTAGTTACACTGTTTGATGTGTACGAATATAACTGGCTCCTGCTTAGGCGGAAGCGTTTCGGTGCATTTTTTTTCAGAAAATGGTAAACAATGGACTGAGATTTTATTTGGAAGTTCTGTAATCTGTATGTTAGTGACATCTAAGTTTATTCAAGGACTAGAGACGACCATGCAGTTCACCTTTCAGCAGTGCTGCAAGCGCTCAATGATGCACAACTAAAAAATAAATGCAAAAAAGCATGAGTTCTTCAGCCAGATCGTAGTATTTCTAGGCAGGCGCTTTGATTGCTAGAAAAAAAGTACCAAGGAAGAAAGTGTGTAGTGAATCGGGCCTTTTGCAAAGCCCCATGACATTCATTTCCTTCGTATGTTTTTAGTTGTTGCAGGGCACTTCAGAGCATTTATAAAATGACTGCGCAAAAAAAAAAAACAGTGTCTCACAACCGTAACACAGAAAGACATTCCGTTCATATGGTCTGAAGAATGCAAAGGTTCTGCATCGACACGTCCGTCACTGGCAAGTATGAGCCGGCTACACATTGTGACAATGCCCAAGCACCAGCAGCACACTTCAAAAACCAACGAGAGTGGGCGAGAGAGCGCTTGTCTGTTCTGCTGGGCCCCCACTTTCACAGAGTGGAATGGCGGCAAGATTTTTATGTTCCCATTGAACTTACTGGTTTATTATTATTATTATTATTATTATTATTATTATTATTATTATTATTATTATTATTATTATTATTATTATTTAGAATTACAACAGATCTGGTGAAAGATGCTGTGTGAGGGCAGATCATTCTTTTGAGGGCTCGAGTTGCATCCAGTGCGTAGGATGATTAAAAAGCAGTCTAGCAATGTGATGCAGCGGCACGACGAGGTAGCATCAATGAACATCCATCATTAGAGGCTGCAAGCAAAGCAGGGTAATCTGGGCTGGCAGCTGACTTTCACGTGGCCAGTTTTTGGTTAAAACCGAGTGTCGTACACAATATGTGGTAAAGGTGTAGTAGCACACTATAAGCCGCACATACAAATAATGAGTGGCGATGATGCTCTGTCTCATCTTGTCCTTTTGTTCATGTATGTTGAAGCGGGCTACCGCCTTTGTCATTATCAACTATCACTGTGCTTATTCACACATTCTTCCAAGAAAAATTAGCATGGTTTCTTTTTTTGCTGGTTTGAGCCTCTATATGATGAACCAGCACCTATGAGCTCTTTGTTTCTTTCCAGCTATGGAGTTAAAGTGTGGTGCATTGATTCAACAGCTGATCAGCTGAAATGGCATAGTCAAACATGTTGCCCAGTCATTTCATTGAGTGTTAAAGTAGCCCTGCAACACTTTTTTCAGCATGGTGGAAAGCACTGCCTGTCAGTAGTCGAGGTTCCCGAGAACAAAGGAGCGGAACATTATAGCACAGCATGCGACCTGAAATTATTAATGCTCAAAGTCAGGTCGATTGCTTGCTCTTCTCATGGCAAACGATGCCATAAACCCTAAGCCTATGGATGCTGGCTCATTTGAGCGTGGTGAACTTTTTGCCCCTCTTTTCATCCCCCCCCCCCCCCCCCTGCACACTCGCAGGCATGAATGAAGGGAGAAAATGCTTTGGTAAAGCCCTGCAACTCCACTTGTATTCTAAAAACTTTTGCGGCTGTAAGTGCGGAAGGCAATAAGTTCCTTTAATAAAGCCACTTCATGATTACTTAAAACAAGTTTTGCAGGGCCCTTTTAACAGTGCGATGTGACACACTTTTAGAAAGTAAATTAATGGAAAGGAATGCGTGATCATTCTTTTTCTCATATTGACAGTGACTAGAAATCTGGTAGTTGTCTGTTGCATACCGATGCTAAAAAGTGACATGTGCATAAAAGGGGACTTTAAGAATTCCAAGCTGTGAGTGAGAGCTTGTCGCGATTGTTCACCATATAGCATGATGCTCAGTGTTCCTAAAGAGGAGCATTTACTGCAAACTGTTTCACAAGTATGTAAACTCCCTTTAAGACGAACTCTATTATGACGAATTCTTGGTGAAGACGAACAACACGGAGGCGCTTGTTTGGTTTCTCATAGACCCAATGCAAAAAAAATCTGCTTAAGACAAACTGCTTAACAGGCCTCTTCTGTCAAGGCGAACTCTCACAGCGACCAACAGTGATGGGGATTCTGTGTAATGAACATTGTAGTCTTGGTGGGGGCATTCAGGCAAACAAGAGAAAGCAGATTGAGCTTCCTGGCACAAAGACTCAAAGAATATCGAAAGCAAATCGCAACGGGGATGGAGAAAGTGATATAAGTGAAAAAGAAAGCTCAGAGCGTAAAGCTGGTACCTCCCTCACCCCCTAGCCTCTAGGTGGAGAAAGGGGTGGCTTTATCAGTAAAGAAACAAACAAAAAGTGTTCATCCTTTTGTATTCTCCTCTCGTTCTTCTGTTCCCCAACAGGAGTACAGCGGAGAATAGAACACAAGAGCTTGGCTAGAGGAAAAAGTGCAAGGGAAGGGTGGCGAAAAAAAGCCAAATGAAAGGGAAGAAGGGAACAAAGAGTGTCTACACATTGTAATCACATGAAACGGAAACCACATATGTGGCATTAGCATTCCCATCAGAGGAGTCAGATGCATTGTTATCGCCGTTACACAATGGCACCTGAGCACATGCTGGGATCAGTTTGCGTTGTTTTGCATAGGGTCTGTGCGTGTCATATCTGTATCTACTTAAATGCAGCAACTTGTGGTGCACCATTTTCGTTATGGAAGGGCTTGACAAAGGAAGGTCATTTTGCATACAAAATATAGCTGCATTATGTCTTCTTTGTGTGCTTGAGGCTTGTGATCGTGAGTAGCGTAAAGGAAAACGTTCAGCTGCATATCCTTCAGGAAAAGTTACTGCAGGCTGAAAATAAGAAAATATCCTAAAGGCAAAGAAAAGTTTGCAGACTTTCATAAGCAACTTGGCATATATTGGCCTTGTCAAGGTAGGGGTGTGCAATGGAGGCGTATGCAAAAGTGATAGCGAAGCCAATAAAGCAGCCTCTCAGAAGGTGAACAGCCAGAAAAACAAATTTTTCATTCTTTGCTGGAAAATGGCACTTGTCTCTCCCTTTTTATCTTTTTCTAGGGTTGTGCTACAGTTTTATTGTTAAAATGTAGTAGCAATTCATGAACATACTTATCAGTGATGGAAGTGCTGCTCCAATTGCTCTAATGTGCTCCAAAAGAGAAATGCTGCTCGAAAGGGCAACATTTGCTAGTAACTGTTCCAAACCTGCTCCAAAATGGTGTTGGCAAACTAAAAAGAATGAAGTTGAACCATGGGACCATCCCATGAGCCTAAGCAAAGCCAAAAGCAAACTGTATACACTATCATCCTAGTATGTCACTCAGTGGTGTAAATCCAAAAATATCTCAAGGGGTCACTCATATCAGGCCACGATGTCCAATTCGTATTTGTAATATGGCATGTATTTCTATTTATAAAAAAATTAATCATGCTGTCAAGTGAAATTAAAAAAAAAAACAAAACAAGCATGTGATCCGAGCTCGAGCAATTGCATTGTTCTATTCAGTCTCTTTTTTTCACCTTTTTTCGATTTACATAGTTCACACAGCCGAAAGGCATTTAACACAGGTATGCAGTAAACAATAAAAAGCCTTTTAAAAAGTTAATTGTGCTATACTTGACTGTTAACTCAATTATATCACGTGCTAAAAGCTAAATCTTAAGGGGGACACTTGCAAGGGCTGTCCTCCCCAGTCTGAACATAAAAAAAGTCCAAACTCCCTTAACCCTTCCCTCCCTCCCTCCCTCCCTCCCTCCCTCTCCTATGATTTACGGCAATGGGGCTACTATACGGCGTGTATACTAGCTGCATACCTGTAGTATACGGCATGTTTAATAATAAATATAAATATTTATTAGGTGCTTAAGTGATATTTCAGACTTCAGGAGTCGTTAGGAACATGCATCTGCTTGGAAAACATTAATAGGAACACTGAGCTACAGCATTGATTTCTGCTCCGGAATATGCTCCAAAAAACAAAATGCCGCTTCCATCACTGATTTATTATTTAACTCGTGAAATTAAGTGCTAGTTAGATTAGTCTAAACACTTATTGAAAGTATAGTTTTTGTCAAGCTGAGCCAAATAAATGCTTTTTCTTGTTTTTTCCCTCCCGATTTAAGTATAATTCGTTCAGCGTGTTCAAGCAACATATTTGGGTATACTTGGCATGTTAGTATTTGGGGCACTTCTGATAAGACGAACTCCTGATAAGACGAACAAATGATCATGGTCCCTTCAAGTTCATCTTAAAGGGAGAGTACTTACTGTGGCTGGCATAACTTATGCCAGCTGTCTAGAGCATGATGAAGTAGAGACCTGCTTTGTGTCGCTTGGGGAATGCTTCTGTGTGCCTTGTGTTTTGACCTCTGCACATGTGGCTTGGTCTGTTGTTTCTTCTCGTCCCAGGTGCATTCCAAAGGAAGAACTCACTCCCCCCGACAACCCAATCTCTTGCCATCACTCAAACAATGTAGATGATCACTTTGCCATAGAGTGCTGCCGAGGTGCCGACTATTGCAATTATAACATCGTGCCGACGCTCTCCCCGTCGAGTGGGCCAATAGGTAAGGTATGAGAGAGAAAGAGGCATGGTCGGGGGGTCTTTTGGCACTCTCTCTCACACACACACACACAGACACACACGTACACACGTTCACTGACATGCTTCTGTCTGCAGCCCAGTGTGTCTTGTGGCCCAGGCTCATTGTAACCTCTTCTCTCTCTGTTCGAGTGGTCGTCCGGCTACCAGCTGTTGGGGGTAGCTGCAGGAAAGCATTTGTATGCTGGTGTATTTTTACAACTTTTGAGAGTTATCAAGAAGCATTTGAATAACCTGCATTGTTTCTTTTTTTTTTTCCTCCCTGTGTGTCTTTTTTTTCCCCCTTTTGTGCCAGGTGTCTCGACAAAAAAAAGATGTTCCCTCCTGACAATCCGGTGGCGTGTTCAAAGTCGGGCTCACACAATCCTACCCATATGGTCATAAACTGCTGCTCCAATTATGACTTTTGTAACCGCGATCTCCGTCCAACCCTTCCTGCGGCCACAGAGGCTTCAGGTGGGTCCTACTGGAAGGGCAACAGGAAAACCAGCGTTTCTTTTGCTTCTTGCTCCTGTCAGTGTGCCTCCTCACCCTTTGCCTTGTTTTGTCACTGCTGCCTGCCTCTTTTTTTCCTCCAAACTAACTTGTAGCCAAAGGTTTTTCACACCCACAAACAGCCGTTGCTCCATGGCAGTGTCACAAAGACCAACAAACATAGCTATTGTGAGAGAATAATTAAGCGGCTTTATACAAGCATGTTTATTGCTTTTTAGCGTTCTGAAACCTTTAGGCGAGCGTGCACACAATCCTGCTTTAATCAACGCAGCAAAGATTGCCTGATATCTTTACCCATTAATGTTGGTTTTTGACGATAGGGGTGGCCAAGGATCACTGAGAACTGTTTACCTCTTAAAAGGTGAGACTTCACTTCCCTTATGGAAAGTTGTGCACATCTCTATGTTGCAGATACGGCAGTAGAACCTTTTATGACTCCAACAAAACTAACCGGTATTGTGCCCAAGGCCTTTGTGCCATCTGGCTGGCAGTTCGCTGAAGTATCTTCGAGACATGTGCATTGCCAGCTTTAAAGGATGTCTTTAAATAGTTTGCTATTTGCACATTGGAGCATGTATACACTAAGTGCAATGTTGTCTAAAGCAGTGGTTCTCAGCCATAGATATGTCGGGGACCCCTTGTGGACTGGTGTAAGTGATGGCGGACCCTTTGCAACGGAGGGTAGGCAGGGGGGTACGTAGATAAACTAACACAACTGGAGCGTGAAACAGGTGCCTTTTATTGCTACCAAAAACATCAAACAAATTTGCAACATCACTTCATTTTGGACAGTTCATCAATACGTGGCGCAGTCATGCTTAAAGAAAAATGCGGGTGACGGTTTCGCGGATCATAGAAATGGCTTCGCGAACCCGCTAGGGTTCACGAACCCCCATTTGAGAACCACTTGTCTAAGGCATCGTGCTGCAAAGGTACGAGTTGGTGGTTTGAACCTTCTATATTAGTCAAATAAAATGAATTCGTGACTGGTGTGTACAAGGCACATTCAAGAAAATACAAGAGAGATAGTTGAAAGCAGCGAAATTTCTTGAATTTTTTTCACATGATTTCTTCTTGCACTTTCTTATATGGGACAGGCAGGGGTGCAACAGCTACACCAATTGCACCAGTTTGATATAATTCCGCAGTTATGCACAAAGCTGCGCCAAAATGCTTGACCAGCCTCAAATTCATCTCACGTGTGCTAATTTCAGCTAAAAATGGCGGCCACGTTGGCCATTTGCAGTTTGCATCATCAATCTATCCAAGCGGGCAGACCCTAATCCTAAACCACGGTGTAAGATATGTTCCCTTTGGGTCAGGGCGCTTGCAAGACTCCATTGACCAGATAAAGTAACAACGTCTCATGCCCATCGATCCTCTGACACCAGCATCAAGATGGAGCAACTTTAGACTGTTGCCGTAGCCACCAATGCCTCGCAGGAAATATGAATTTCCTAGTCGGCAAACGTTGTTATGGCATGTTGGCAATTGCAGCTGGAAACGTATAGCGCGTTTTTCACGCGCAAATTGACTGCAAACAGACGTGCTGCGAATGAGATGCGGCGACCACAGTGGTCCCGGTAATACATATCTGGTGCCGTCGCTGGGCCAAAGAGCACGCCATTGTTACTTTATCTGGTCAAATGCGCCTTGCAAGCGAGCCGAGTAGTTATGCTCAAAACCTAACCCCATCCTGAAACAAAAAAAAAAAAAAGGAGGGGGGAGGGGGTGTAGCAGTGTTAGAAACTTTCTTGGCAATGTTCCAACCTGTGCGAAGCACTGCTGAAAGGCCACTTCTAGGCCCCATAAAAAAAAATTTAGTTAGACCATCTAAGTTGTTGTTTGTCCAATGAAGAGCATTATGCCACAATTGTTTTTTTCAATTTGTTTATTACACCCCGTCGCGGTGGTCTAGTGGCTAAGGTACTCGGCTGTGGCAGCTGCATTTCCGATGGAGGTGGAAATGTTGTAGGCTCGTGTGCTCAGATTTGGGTGCACGTTAAAGAACCCCAGGGGGTCGAAATTTCCGGAGCCCTCCACTACGGCGTCTCTCATAATCATATGGTAGTTCTGGGGCGTTAAACCCCACGTATCAATCAATCAACCAATCAATCCATTTATTACGAGCTTAGTGTTTTTTTAAAGCGGCGTGAAAGCAAGATGCGATGAGGCGAGCTCGAAATCTATGATGTTTCTCACGTGCAGCCTTCGCAAGCCAAATCTTTTTCTTACCCTCTCCGAGATCCGACCAAGAGGTCACGGGCGCATGATGGGCTCGAACAAGCCCAATAGCTGAGCACGTTAGTGCCGTTTTTTTTGTTGACCAGCATTTTTTTGTGGCTTACTGCCTGTTTCTACAGGATGATTTCGAAACGCTGGCTTAGACGTGGTAGAGTAGATGAGCATAATGAGTGCTCAAACGCACAGAACCATTAATTTCTTTTTGAGGACAGGCGTCTGCTCGATGCGCTAACTGCGGGGACATGCGAAACGCAGGCAAATTAGCTCCGTATCTCGTTGCAATTCACTGGGGGAGGGGGGAAATGGAAAACACGCATTTTCTTATTGCGTTTCATTATCTCAGGTTTTATTCTCTATTCAAGCAACAAATTATATAAACTACACATGTCGTGTTAAATAATTTTCGCCAGGTCACATGCTACTGTTGGCAACGTCAGAGCACAGTTGTCTACAGAGAGGACCAACATCATAGCACTGCCGTGTACGTAGGGCGATTCCTATATGTACGTCATGCCCTCATTCTGTGAGTGTGCACCCGTGGTAGGAAGAGAGAGCAGCGTTCATATCGAAATTTGGCCCATTTCCGTGGCATGTAGCGTTACAAATTTTGGTAGACGTGATTGTGAACGCCCCATGTACGCATTGCACTTGTGTGCTCAAAATTGTCAAACCTAGTGAGTGGCCTCTTAACTCTTTCATTAGCACGCCCATTCAAATTGATCACCGGTGATCGACACTTTGGATTGTCGATAATAGCATGTTGAATCTGGTTCTCGTTCTCCGAGCTCTTTCTAATAATTAGTGTAGTCGCTCAACTTTACGAATCAATGTGGGTTGGCCGGTTTGGCCGCGTAGTGATTTTTGACAGACCTTTGCACGAACCAATGTGCATGTGTTGTTAGGAAATTGCACTACATTGCTCTGGCAAACTTGACAGAAGTGTCTGCCCCTACTGCTTATGCTACAGCAACATGAAAGTTCTGTAATCAGAAGAAACTTGTCAAGTCAAATATGAAATTAAGGTGTCAGCTCTGCAATTTGACAGTGTTGAGCAATAATAAGTGACAGAAATTTATGCCAGCTATTCAATAGAGAACTATTTCTAGGAGTTGGGGAATATTTATTCTACAAAAAAAAATATTTCCGAAGGTCTGCTGCATGTATAATGCCAGTTTCCAGCAGCTTTGGTTTCACTTGTGTTGTTATACCAGACACAGGGCTGCATCTAGTGTCACTAAACGTTCCTATGCGTCGTCATGCACGCATGTGCTGCAGAAAGCCCGTCGCTCAAAACTGTCTTGCAACTGCACCTGAATTGAGTGAGGACGAGCTTGGAGTCCGAGGATGACGGCACCTCAGCTTCAAGTTCTATGGCGATGATGTTTCGCGTCAGCCTGTGACATCCACAGTCGTTCATAAATTTGTTTTATTTATGGCGTCAAGCTGTTTTTTCCGCTGCAAGTGCATAGCTGTTGATCTTTGGGCACAATCTTATAGGTACTGTGGTTACGTGTGAGGTTTACTGAACATGATCTTATTCTTTTTTTTTAATACGATGAGCAAAAATGCAAAGAAATATGCTTGGATGCATATATTGGAACGACGCCAACCTATGTGGAGTGAGGTGGCTCATGGAAAGAGGTCACACTAGACGAAATAGCAATGTTCATTGGGCATCTGATTTTTAGCGGGATTATTCATATCATGGGCATCCATCTATATTGGAACACCTGCAGGCTCTTATCGCAAAAAAAAAGGAATAACAGAAATTTACTGACGCTCTCTGAAAACCAAGCAATGGTTCACCGCATGGCACAAGCAATGAAGCAGCACCTCGGTTCTGATTTTCTTTGTGTATGTGAATATAAACATTTTGCTGAACATTTACTATTCTTTATACTGTTCCCGGGTCATTTATCTTTGAAATGTATATTCTGAAGTTTTTTTTTTATGAATATTCTTGTATATGTTTTTTATTGCCCTGTTTACCCAGCTGGCAACCAAAAATTACGCACTTTTCACATTTCATTCATTCCAAAATATTTTTGTTGCTCTACAACATATATTTTTTGAAAAAAGAATTTGATTGTGCAAAATTTAGTATGCTGAAATGCCTGCTGGAGTACTTTTCAAACAGTTACGTTCCGTGCGGTTCTTTCCACTCGCCTCTCGCTTGTTGCGCGACATTTGCTGCTGCCGCCAAGGAAGCCGAAGACGAGAACTTTTCATCTGCTGGCACCTTGAGGAAACGACCGCTCCGACATCATCTGGTTATAGAGACGTTTATTCGTTTCTTTTTTTTTTTTCACTGTCCCTGCACTCCTGGTTTTATCCCCTGTCTCCCCATTCAACCACTCTTACAGTCCAGTCGTAGCGTACCACTCTTACAGTCCAATCGGAACGCAAGGATGTGTCTCTCCTCTCCACAACCTCGAAGACCCACCGCCTCTTGCCCACTCATCGGTTCTCCGCCGTCGCTCAGGTTTCTTTCACCCCGGTTCCCGGAATGATCGACGACGGGCGTTGCCGGGTCATGGAAAAGCGCCTCCGAGTAAGTTCCCGCGATGCCAGGCTGACAGGCCATCAATACGATTGGCCCGTGCGCCAATGCCGTCGCCTCCGCTGATTCTGATTGTCCGGCGGACGCGGACGTGTACCTTCCACGTGTACCGGCCACCTGCAGCCTGGCTTGGTCTCCTGTAAGGTGCCATAATTGCACCCCTTGGGGCACGGGAGTTGTCGCGGCGTCCTTTGTGGCCAGCAGACAGTCATTGTCCCGCATTCCGGTGGCCCTGCTTCCTTGTTGGCGAGGGGTCGCTGGCCACGGGGTGGGTAACATAAGTTATTCGAGGAACGCACGAAGTTCGAGCCCAACACCTCCCCTCCAACTGTGTTGCACTGTATCTATGACATGCGACACAAACACAACCGCATATGCACACATGTTCACTGGCTCGACACGTGAGGCACCAACTGTCACTCGTACCTCGTTGACTCCGTCGCGCGCACGCGCTAACAAAGCATACACCCCCCTTAACTCACCGTCCCTTTTATGCGTCATCATTAGGAGTCACCAACCGCGACATTGCGTCGGCATTAGCGTTTAGACACCCCTTTTTGTGTTCAATTTCCAGGCTATACTTCTGTAGTGCCAACGCCCAGCGTGTCAGCCTAGCGCTCTGCGGAGTGGTTTGAGTTAGAAATTTGAGTGGGTTATGATCGGTAATCACCTTGATTTTAGCGCCAAACAGCCAAACATCCAACTTCCCGAGTGCCCAAATGATTGCATAAGCTTCCTTTTCTATTGTGGCCCATCGGGTCTGAGCCGGGCTAAGCTTCTTGCTCAGAAAAGCGATAGGGCGCTCCTTGCCCACCAGATCCTGCTGTGCCAGGCACGCACCAACGGCGTAATCGGATGCATCTGTGGCGAGGATAAATTCTTTCCTTGGATCTGGTGCCTGCAATGCCGATGCCTGCACTAGACAGTTTTTCACCTTGTCAAAAGCTTCCTGCGCCTCTGTATTCCAAGGTAATTTCTGCGGAATACGTCGGCCAGTTAGGTTGGTCAGAGGCGTAACGACTTTGGAGTACTCGGGCACGTAGTCCCTATAATAGTTGGCTAGCCCTAAGAAACTACGAAGCTGTCCCTTTGTTTCGGGAGCCGGGATCTCCTTTATCGCCCTGACCTTCTCTGGATCGGCCCCGTGCTTGCCTGATCCCACAATATGCCCCAAGAATTTTACTTCTTGTTGTGCAAACCGACATTTGCTTACGTTGAGCGTCAACCCTGCCTTCGCTAGGGACACAAGCACCTTGTCTAAATGTTCTAGGTGCTCGTTCCAGTTCTCAGAGTATATCGCTACATTGTCAATGTAAGCGCAAGCATAATGTCTATGTGGAGCCAGTACACTACTGATGACCCTCTGATAGGTACTGGCGGCATTCTTTAACCCAAAGGGCATCACTCTCCATGTGTACTGGCCTGAGGGAGTGGCAAAAGCAGTACAAACCTGCGCTTCCTCGTCGAGAGGTATTTGCCAGTAACCCCTGAACATGTCTAGTAGAGTTATGTACTTAGCCTTCGCTACTTGGTATATCAGATCAGTCGCCACGCTCATGGGAAATGCGTCTGTCTCTGTTATTTCGTTGAGTCTCCTGTAATCGCAACAGGTGCGGATGCCACCGTCCTTCTTTGATACGCAGACCAGTGGATACACGTGCGGACTTTCAACCGGGTATATCAATCCCCACTGCTGGAGCTCATTTACCTGCCTCTCTACTTCGTTCACCAGCGCCACCGGCACTTTGTATGGGTATGCGCGCCTCGGTTGCTCTCCTGCTTTGATTCGTATTTTATGAATTTCCACTTTGCAGGTGCCGGGTTTGTTTGCGAATACCCTCGGGTGGCTCGCGATTAAGTCTCGCAGCTGTTCTCTCTGTGTGGGCGTCAGGTGTGCTACCTCATCAAGCTGCAGCGTCGCCTGCGCCTCTAGCCCGCATGGTGGGACCGGAACCTCTCCAAATTCCTGATGGCCTTCGAATATCACTCCTACTGCAGTTACTCGGCCGTGATATGCGCGAACCTTGTTAGCCTGAATGGTTCTGCGTGAACCGTCCTCGAGCTCAACTAAATAACTGTACGGTCGCAGTTTTTCGACCACTGTGATCGATCCCTTCCACTTCGCCACTAGCTTCCCCTCTCCTTCCTTCTCGAGCCATAGTACTTGGTCTCCTGTGACAAACTGTTTGTCTGTGGCACTCAAGTTATAGTGTCCTACGTACTCCTTCTGAGTGACTTCACTCTGTCGGGCGGCTCCTTCGCTAGCTTCTTCCAAACTACTTCGGAGCTTCGCAAGGTATTCCGCTGCTGGCATACCCAATGATTCCGGCACTTCCCAGTCTCCTGACCAAGTCCTTTTGAGAATGGATAGGGGCCCGTTCGGTACCCGCCCGTACATGAGCTCGAACGGTGACCGCCCTGTAGTCGCATGTGGGACCTCACGATATGCCCATAACAAAAACGGAATCATCCTATCCCACTCGCGTCCATGTTCGCTGACTATGTGAGAAAGCATTCTTTTGAACGTGCCGTTCCAGCGCTCGACTAAGCCGTTGCTTTGCGGGTGATCGGGTGGGGAAAATCTCGGAGTTGCCCCAAGTCTTTGCAACATCCTGTGTCAACCTCGACGTAAAGTTGGTGCCCTGATCTTAGCAAATTGTCTCTGGCATCCCGTGTTGAGAAAATATCTGCAGTAACGCGTCACATGTAGCCTTTGCCGTTAGTGAACGGAGGCATACCACCTCTGGCCATCTGGTATGTAAGTCTACGACACAAAGAGCATAGCGGTGACCTCTAGTCGAAGGGGGTACCATAGGACCGATGCAGTCCATGTTTACTGTCTGAAACGGCACGCTGGGCCTGGCCAGGGGCTTTATCGGAACTCTATCTATCTGCCTTGTCGGCGATTTCACCTGGCATTCATGGCACGACCTACAGTACTCCTTTACATCTCGCGAAATCTGCGGCCAGTAAAATGAGCTTTTCACTCGTTGTAGTGTTTTCCGCTCTCCTAAATGACCTGCCCATGGTGAATCATGAGCCATTTTCAGCACTTCTTTGTGCCTGTGCGATGGTAGTGCTAGCTGTTTGCAGATGCGACCCGCGAAATGTTACTGATGATACAGTAGCTCGCCTTGAACTAGCATACCATGCGTTCCGGCCTTTGTCTGCGCCCAAGCATCTCGCAAAGCCGGGTCTGCTTCCTGAGCCTCACGAAACTCCTGTCGTTTGCTTTTGACCGGCTCGGAACCTTCGCTGTTGCTCTCCGCGGTTATGACGCCTGCCATCGCCCGTTGCTCCTCGGCTGCCTCATCTGACAGCTCTATTATATTATCGGTCTCCTCGACTGCTGAACACTCGTCTGACACTATGTCACGTTTAACCCTTTCCTCCAGAAGCTGTGCGTAATCGTTGGGCGTGATCAGCGCGTCGGTGCCGTCTAGCTGCTTATCTGTGATTGCACAAAGCACGGCCGACTGCACCGCCTCGGACATCACATAAGGACTTCCTTCAGTAGCTATGAGCGGCACGTAAGCCAACTCAGCGGTTACCTGTTGCCCGAACGCTCCCGTCAACTTTATCCGCGAACCCGTACTATTGTACTGAGGTACCACTGCCTTTCTGGTGACGCTCAACTCCGCTCCTGAGTCTACCACGGCGTTTAATGATCGACCTGAGCTCTTAAGCGTTACAGTTTTCAGTGAGGATTGTTTCTGCTCTTTACGCTGCCACAACCTGTCTGTCATTGCTATTTCTGACCCGAATGCAGAAGCCGTCACCCTCGCGACAACTGGACCGTTTTGTTGTCCTGCTGGCCTAGTGCCTTGCCTTGCACCTGAGCCCTTATTGGGGCAATTCCTGGCAATGTGGTCGGCACCCTTACACTCTAAACATCGCCTTTTCCCTTTTCCGTCCGTGGGTGTATCTACTGCTGTTTTAGCTTTCTTTTGCCACTCCTCTACATTTGCCTTCTTTTGGGCTGCTTTGCACTTTTCGCTCTCCTCGAATCTCTCCGCGAGCCTAGCCACGCCACTGGGCAGCAAAAAGGACTCCTGTTGATTACAAATGACATGCGCTCTCGCTTCTGGGCTCAGACATTCTTTCAAGCGATCTGCGACGACTAGCTGCTTGAGTTCCTCGAACGTGCCTACCTTTGAACTCTGGACATAATAGTCGAAATAATTCTCAAGGCGCACGGCAAACTGATCCCAGGACTCCCTTTCTCCCTTTTTCGTTCCCGCAAACAGCCTCTTGTACTCCACCGCCGAAAGCCTGAGACCCTCCAAAATGCTTGACTTAAGCTTAACATAAGCTTTGCGCTCCTCTGCTGTAAGCCTGCACAGCAGCCCGCGTGCCCTTTCACTCAACTGTGGCAAAACTAGCCCGGCCCACCATTCGCTCGGAACTTCATACGACTCGAGCGTTGCCTCAACATCTTCGAACCACATTGGCGCAAGCGCCTCTTGGTTCGGCATTGGTGCCAGTACACCCCTTAACAAGCTTGCGAATTTCAGTCGCCTGTCTTCCTCTGACCTTCCGCCAAGCGCTACACTGTCATCGCTCTCGTTAGACTCTGCCCCATTACGGGCTCGTAGCCGCTGGCTTTCCAGCATCAAGCGCTGCTTCTCCGTTTCTGCCTCAGCAATTTTTAATTGAAGCTGGAGCAGCGCTAGCTGCTGTTCCGACGCCGTATCTGACGTGCCACTACCATGACCCCCCGTGCCGCTGTCGGCGACTCCCAACGCCTGCAAGTTTCCTGCCCCGTCGCCGTTCATTTCCGAGTTGTCCCTTTCTCTGTCTCGCAAGTTGTAATGCTTTGTCATCGCCTGCGCACAACAGAAAATCAAGAGGTACCCGCCTGAAGTAGCCTTGCGGTGCGCTCTTCCTCCTCGGAATCCGGTGGACTAGCCTTGCTTCGTTGATCCCGCAGCGTGGTCGTCAGTTGAAGGGGGTTGTCGTCAGTCTCGGCCGATGTCGCTCCCCGCTGTCCTCCTCAGTTCAGCCATGCAGATCCTGACGACTACGCCAGTTACATTCCGTTTGGTTCTTTCCACTCGCCTCCCGCTTGTTGCGCGACATTTGCTGCTGCCGCCAAGGAAGCCGAAGACGAGAACTTTTCATCTGCTGGCACCTTGAGGAAACGACCGCTCCGACATCATCTGGTTATAGAGACGTTTATTCGTTTCTTTTTTTTTTTTCACTGTCCCTGCACTCCTCCCCTGTCTCCCCATTCAGCCACTCTTACAGTCCAATCGTAGCGTACCACTCTTACAGTCCAATCGGAACGCAAGGATGTGTCTCTCCTCTCCACAACCTCGAAGAACCACCGCCTCTTGCCCACTCATCGGTTCTCCGCCGTCGCTCAGGTTTCTTTCACCCCGGTTCCCGGAATGATCGACGACGGGCGTTGCCGGGTCATGGAAAAGCGCCTCCGAGTAAGTTCCCGCGATGCCGGGCTGACAGGCCATCAATACAATTGGCCCGTGCGCCAATGCCGTCGCCTTCGCTGATTCTGATTGTCCGGTGGACGCGGACGTGTACCTTCCACGTGTACCGGCCACCTGCAGCCTGGCTTGGTCTCCTGTAAGGCGCCATAATTGCACCCCTTGGGGCACGGGAGTTGTCGCGTCCTTTGTGGCCAGCAGACAGTCATCGTCCCGCATTCCGGTGGCCCTGCTTCCTTGTTGGCGAGGGGTCGCCGGCCAAGGGGTGGGTAACATAAGTTATTCGGGGAACGCACGAAGTTCGAGCCCAACGCAAACTGACAAGAACTATCTTCCTGGTACATCCGAAAAATAACCATTTTCGCGCGGTAATGAAAGAGTTTAGCCACCTTTGCCACAGTACACTGGTGCCATGCGGAAAAGCATCTTTTGATTTGGAAGGAGTTTAGCATTACTAGTCACAGGACGCAGCACATTTTGTTCAATTACTCACACATGTACCCGACGCATAACTGTGAGTACTACAGTCGAGCCCGCTTATAATAAACCTGAACATGACGTGGCATCCGTTCCCTGTATCTTGAAGTTCGTAGTAAATGAAACACAGCTATTTAAAAAGTTTTAAGTGAAAACACAAACTTTTTTTGCCCCAAACAGTACATGATGCACGTGTTTCGAAGAGCGGAAGCGATAAGGGCACTCTCAAGTTCATTTAAAATGGCAGAGTGCTCATTCGCTGAGGCCCGTGGCATAAGCTGCATGAGGCACTGGCTCCAAAGTTTCGTCCTTCTCGCAATCCGATTCCTCGAAATAACTCTCGCCACGCACTTCATTCACAATGCCCCAATCCGGGCGCAGTTCTGCAGTGTCGGCATCATCATCGGCCGTAATTAAACCATCGCAACAGATGTCCCACCCCCTTCCCGGGTCGGAGTCGACGACACGCGGCCTCAAATCGCCGCCGCAGTTTCTGTTCGGGAGCTTCAGGCTTGGCATCGGGCCCTACGTCGATGAAGTCGGCCTCGCGAAAACAGTTTCGCGCCCATATAGCCGTCACCGCCACCCACGAAATATTCACCATCTCCACAGCTGAATACCGGGACACCCGAAGCGGCAAGTTGGCTGCCAGATGGTCAACAGCTAGGAGCAAGCGCTCCGCAACGCGCCACCTAATGCGCGGATTACGCTCAAGCAAAGCGGTCACACTTTCGACGTTTTGTTGAGTGGCAGGAAAAAGCATGCTAGTCCTCCCGTCGGCCATCATGACCACGCGCGCACACCAAGAGCGAGCAAGACGCGCACACACAACACACATGCCAAAACGCGTAGAACAGCTCTGGGCCCGTTTGCAATTAGAAAACGAAACTAATTCGAGCCAGTGTGGCGGGCGTCGCGGAGCGGTGAAGACGGGCGAAGGGGTTGTGATGAAGAAAGGAGAGCAGACTTGCGAGAGAAGGGCAAGGAGTTGCAATAAAGAAAGGGGAGGATGCGGCGAGAGGGCGACCTTGAAAACCAAAACACGCAGTATGGAGGCAGGTTGGGTAGCTTGCTTGAAAGGTCCGCTAAACTCGCACGTAGAAAAACTTGGAAATACTGCCTGAGCGCGCAGAAGTCAAAGCATAGCCGCCTGGATTGGTGCGCGCAGCGGTGTTCGAAGAATCGTCGGCTGGGGTAAAAAAATCGTTTTGTTGTGCCGGCGGGTTTGCATAGCCTCACGAACTTTGATATTTGCGATTCGTTCCGCGCAAATTAACAGCCGTTTTCGCGCTTGCGCACGCACGTGGAAGGCATGCTGAGCCGAGTGCGAAATGAGCGAGAACAAGTCCTAAACACGCACGCACGTGGAAGGCGTGCTGAGCCGAGTGCGAAATGAGCGAGAACAAGTCGTAAACACGAAATGAATCGCAAATTATCAGAGTCGGTGGGGTAGCGTACACGCGTTCACTGGATGCAGACTATCGGATACAGTCGGTGCGGATACAGTTGGTGGCCGACGATGTTGGCAAATGGTCTGGTCACTCCAGGCCGGCGACGCCAATGACAGTACCAGCGATCAAAAACAGGGTAGATGGCCGACCAGTCTTCGAAAGATCGGTGGCAGTGTGAAAACACGGGTCTCGTCGGCGATGCAGGGTGCTCAGAGTAGCGGAGGGACGAAGGACGGAGGGATGTGTAGAAAAAGCAGTCGGGGCATGGAAGAAGGAAACAGCTTTCCTTTCTCCGTGGGTTGGGAAGAGCGACAACTAGGGGGTTGCGGAGGCAGGGTCGGCGTTTAACAACAAGGATGTATGGGCACCTCGCCGATGCCTGATCGGTGGTCGAAATTGGTTTCCCGGGAAGTCGGCAGACCGCTGACTCCGTTCACTGTAACCGATCAGCGGTGCTCGGAGACGTTCATTGTAAGTGCGATTTTGTGCCATTGAACCAATGTATATTTTCATGGTCATGCGGATATATTGTTCGTTTTAAGCGAAAGTTCGTTTTAAGTGGGGCCGTTATACGTGGGCTCGACTGTAGTATGATCGCTGATGTCTCTAAAAAAGTTACTAGCAATCATTTGGAGCAGTGTGTGATACTTCTGCCACCCTTTAAAAAAAACACCCTCAGTAATTTTTTTTTTGCCATTCCTACTCCTCAGTTTTACTAATCCCCCGAATTTCAAGGTCACCAGCTTGGCAGATCCACGTTTGAGTTCGCAGAGTCTTTCAAGAGATTTGACAGGCACGGCAAATGCTAATGTGAACTTTATCATTGTTTTTCAGTGGGTGGTTCAAAATACTAGTTTTATGAAATAGCAGTGCTCATGTTCACTCTGTACGATTTAGGTGATGTTCAATAGTTAGTAAGTTTTTGTAACAAATTTTTTTAGTGTAAACCTTTTTTTTACACTGCTTCAAAATTGGTCTGCATGATGAAAAAAATGGATGTCCTTTTTTTGTGTGCAACATGCTTAGATGTGGATATTTCTGCTCGAAAAGTAACATTTTGGTGCTCCAAAAATTGCTCCAAATTTTATTTTGACTGTTGCACCCATGGACAAAGAGTACAGGATAGCTGGTGTGGGTTTTTTTTCGTTCCTATCTTTTAATACGAAGTGCGAGAAGAAATCACAAAAAACCACCAACTAGCCCAATTCATGCTTTGAATTTTCAACTTGAAGATCTGTGCCGACATATTAGCAAAAAATGAAATCGAAAATAAATTATTACACATTGCAGTAGGAAAGCGTGAGGCCAAAGTTATTGTGTCAATACCCTTTTAACATACTTGGAAAATTACACAAAACTATGTGCCTGCACACACAACGGCTTTGGAAATTTTGTGATCTCCATTTACTGGCATTCTATGGGCAGATTTCTTCTCAATAGTCACAGGAAATTATGCAGTCGAAAACCCCAATTTGCGTGAAATGCTAGTCCGATCTACTGTCGTGCCATAAAGGGTAATGTTAACTTTAGGTGCGAGCACTGCAGATATCAACGTTTGTAAAGCAAACGCCATGGTCGAAATGAACTTTTTCGATGGTGTATTCAGCTAGTGATGTGTGCGCAGAATAATTAAACATCTTTTGCCTCGATTGATATGTGGGGTTTAACGTCCCAAAACCACAATATGATTATGAGAGACGCCGTAGTGGAGGGCTCCGGAAATTTTGACCACCTGGGGTTCTTTAACGTGCACCCAAATCTGAGCACACGGGCCTACAACATTTCCGCCTCCATCGGAAATGCAGCTGCCGTAGCCGGGATTCGAACCCGCGCCCTGCGGGTCAGCAGCCGAGTACCTTAGCCACTAGACCACCGCAGCGGGGCACATCTTTCGCCTCGTTGAGGCAATCACTGGTCTCACAGGTCAAGTCTACCTACAGGTTTATGCTTAAGGAAAACCAGTTTACAAGGTGGCTGTGTAAAGTAGTACTTAGAGCATATAGTAGCTACGATGCTTTTTAACGTGGCCTCAAACACTCCGAACTTCAGTAATCTTGGCGGAATGAAGGACCCAATGTATTGCGAGAAAGACGAGACACTAAAGAACATGGTGGCTTAGCAACTATATGCCAGAAAAACTGACGCAATAGCTATGGCGGTATTCTAAGGCGAGCACATTTGAGATACTTTGCACGACTCGATCCTGCATGCATGTGCGGTGCTTGGCACATGGGCACCGGCAAAAACGCAGTCTATATACATGGATGCGTTCGATACAAATAACCCCAGTGGAGGCAACAGCCTTATATATTTTAATATCACTTATGAACAACTTGATCTAATGATATGAATAGGGTGTCTTATGGGTTCAAATCACATCATGGCTACGCGGGAATAATTTTGTTGTATTCAAGAGGAAGCGTGTTCTTGCTTTGCACCCCGTTGGCTGCCGAAGCCCGAATGAAACCCATCTTTTGTGGTGTAACACAAATCTGTTACGAATTTTCTTATAACTGAGCGTGGGCACAGTTGGCTGAAGCAAAAGCAAACTTTTTTTTATTATTTTACCAGGAACGTCAATGATGCTGTTTTCATCATTCAT
The DNA here is from genome assembly GCF_043290135.1 of Rhipicephalus microplus. Lineage (NCBI taxonomy): Eukaryota > Metazoa > Arthropoda > Arachnida > Ixodida > Ixodidae > Rhipicephalus > Rhipicephalus microplus. Next base: position 8,512,432 of record NC_134710.1, read on the forward strand.
CTGTAGCTTGACACAAGCAAAAAAGGAATGCAAATAGTGGAATTGCGTACGAAGCGAGCACATGTTATGTACTAGGCGCACAACGGCAGTCAATGAAGAGTCTTTGCTGTGACATCACCTAGGCCTCCCACCAGGCGGCGCCACTCCAACATCTCAGGGGATAATAGGCAGCTGCAGAATAGAACAGTCATTTTCTGACAGTAATTGAGCAGTGATTTACGGTTGACAACAGTGCATTTTGTTCAAGGAGAGAAAGTCAAGGATCAGCAGAAACCTAACTTTGATTCCCAGTAATATTGCAAGGGAATCTTATGCCTTTGTCATCAATGTTTTCAAAAAGTATGGCGTGTTATTCCTCCTCTTGTTAAGGCTGAAAGATTTGGAACTGTTATTGGATCATTCAATACCAAATGTGGTGCTTGCTAAAAATACATTTCTATAAAGAAATGAGATAATTACGGATATAGACATTCCCATTATTTTCCCAAAATACTCCGAGTGGCACAAATTTTCGTGGCGGTTGACCACTATTTAAAATTCGCAAAACGGTTGAAAACCAGATACGAAAAGAAAATTTTCTGTAAACTTTCTGTTAAAAAAAAATTTTCTGTAAACTTTCTGTTAACCTTGTTGGTATGATTCTCAATAGTATGCACTTTTCCAAAAATTTTTTTCTTGGACCACCTTAAAGTGCTATAGATGACTCAACATTGGTCAAAGTCACATTTTTGCCAAGTTTAGGATTTTGTTTTAGAGCCTATGGGCCACACAAGCAAAAAAAAAATTGTTTTACAGAGTTTGATAAAAAGAATTTATTAATTTTATCTATAATCATCTTCTGTTTAAAAATTCTGAAAAATGCTGCTAATTACTAACTTAGCCTACGTGCCAAGATATGAAACAAAGCTACCAAAAGGAACTATTGTATAACAAAAGCATCGTGCTCGAAAAACGCAAAAAGCCAAGTGTTAAAAAAATGTGTGAAAAGGTCGATTTATAGGGAATTTTTTTTTGTACCAAGTTTTTCACTATTTTGTTAATTTCACAATGTTGCCACATCTGCTAAAAGTTTTGCCGCTCAAAATATTTTTGGGAAATACTGTAGAAGTAATGTCTACATGTGTAATTTTCTCAAATTTTTAAAAAATAAAAATTGATTTTTTGTGAGCTCTACAGCTGAGACAGTTGACCCTGTTACTAGGTGAGTATTGAGCGGTGTGCACAGTGGTTGCGCATTTAAATGACGTTCCTGCCGGAGCAATGGCTGTTTGTTGTTTTAATGCTAGCCTGACACCTTAGGAAGGTGCTCCTCCACAAGTGCTAAATACTTGGCATGTTTGCATAGTGCTGTAGCTTGCTTGAGGTTTGGGGAGGCTTGAAGCACTATGCTGTTGCTTTAACATTTTTGTTTTGTCCACGTCTGGCAGCAGCTTGAATGCAGTTGAATCAGCTGCAGTGCAGGGCACTTTACTGAGAGCTATTTTCCTCTCCACAAACACATGTAGTAGGTAAATGTATGCCATGCAAGGTGGCAGTGGTTTGCCAGCTTGGTCTGCGATCATTATTTTATGCCTTTCATTTCCACCAGTGCAACCCACAGATAATGATGCACAAATTTTAGTTGAACAGAAGCTTGGCAAGTTGACCAAAGAGAATCTTTTTATGACAGCCTATCTTTCCATTCTTCAAACAGAGCAGTTAACTATATTCTGAGTGTATATAACTATACTGTGTCAAGGCAAAACAAATAAAACTAATAGTTGATTTAGTGTATTTTGTTCAACCATTGAGTGAGAAGGGGACCAAAGAGACCAATATAATTATTCTCAGTCTATTTTATGGCCCGTGCAGGATCAGGTTCTCTACTAGTGATCTCCAATTTGGCCTATGTTATGCCAACTGATTCCATTTTATATCTGCAAACTTTATAGTTTTGTCAACTGTCCTTAGCCGCATTTGTCATATCTTGGTATTCATTCCATTGGTCTCATCGACTGCCAGTGGTCTTTCCGTCAAGGCCAGCTAAAGTCTTTTTTTTGTTTGTTTAACGTGAAATAACATATTGGTTATCCGTGATTGTTCTCCGACCTATAACTGCTGTATTCTAATATTACCCCTGTCATTTTCCATTTCAATGCACGCTGCGTTGTCCTTAACTTTTACTTTAGTTTCTTGCTTATCTTTTAAGCTTCAGCCCCATATGTTATTAGCATTGCTGTTTCAGAGCGAGTGCTTGGGATTAGTGGTTAATACAGTTATGATATGTAGAGATTCGGAAGAGTAGATGCAGATATATCTGTACAGCTGGTTAAGCAAGCAGTGCCAGCAATATAGATTAGCTTGTGCCAGTCTGTCTACTTTGTCCTCTTCATCTCAGTGTCACTGGTAGCTGGTTATGCAAGCTGCGCCAGCAATATAGATTAGCTCATGCCAGTCTGTCTACTTTGTCCTTTTCATCTCAGTGTCACTGGTACATATTGCTGCGGGGCCAGTGATGATGATGATGATGATGATGATGATGTTATGGCAGTTTCTAGAGAAGCCGTGGTCTCACTTTTGCATTAATTTTGCTGGACCATTAAAGAACCAATACATGCTCATTGCTGTAGATGCATTTTCGTAGTAGATAGAGGCCGATCCTGTACCTAAACCACCGACTATGCATTCCTTCACTGTGGGTCATGTTTGCTGCCCATGAACATCAGTGAACCAGTCTTCATGAGTGCTTTCAAGAACTTTATTCGAATAGTATCACTCAAGTGCTGACACCCCATGTCGTTCAATGTTCAAACAGAAATGCAGAACGGGCAATTCAAAGCATCAAACTGAAGCTAACGCAAGCTACTGAAAATAGTTTTACATGTGAACTAGTTCTCATTCTTCAAAACTACAGAAGAGCCCCCAGCGAAATCACTGGACGCTCACCAGTGGATGTTATTGTGTGCCTAAGATGAAAACTATCGTAACATTGTTACATCATGACATGCCATCTAACTACTTGCGATTCGACCACAAGATGATCCATGGTGGTGCGTTTTAGAACTACTCCCCCTGGAAGATCTTGAGATTCAATTTCCTGGATGGCTGACAGTGCTGCTGACAATTGTGTCTTGTGAAACGGTCAATTGTGGTGTTACCCTCAGGAGTGCATGCGGCCAGACTTTGCTGCAGTTGATTCATCTCCAGGCTTTCCAATGCACTGTGCAAGCCAGAGCAAGTGATTCTTGTTGCTAAGTGCTCGTAGTTGAAAGGAAGCTGAAGCCAACTTTGTTCCTACTGCCAGTGACAATACGAAGAAGCACAAGGAACCGGTTATGCAAAGGGATGCTGCACTGTCATATTTTTGTCTTTCTGATAGGGAAGCCGCCAAAGCACATTGGTACTGGGTTTCACTAACAGATAGTTTGTCTGGAAATACATATTTTATTTTTGAGTGTGCCTCAGCAGCCATTGGTTGAAAGGAGGGCAGACACTATCACAATGCAATGAACTGCATACAGCATAGGAAACTGAAGAAAATCACAAAAGGAAGGTAAAAATAATAATCTCGGAAGAGTGATGAAAAACTGCAATTTGGGTGAATATTAGTGCTATAAAAGGTTAAATCACTAATCATCAGCAATGAGTTCTGGAACAAATAGCGCATGCACCGGGGATGCTGTTGCATAAGACACGTAAAAACATAGGGACATAACTCATCACAACTGATGGATCCCTGCACAGCTTTCTGGAGAATTTACATGTTACACACAAGTGGGCTATCATGAATTAATTCGGCATATTCAAGTTTGCTAGGTGATCATGATTTTATTTTAAAAATGAGCCTGCATTAAAATACAGGCAGATGTTTCTCCATGTGAGTTAAGTGCTGTTTGTGTGGCTTGTCTGTTGCAACAGTGGTAATATCAGTCAACCCTGAGGGTAACGTAATGTGTGATGCTAGCTTACAACTTCCAGAAGGCTTGCTCTTGCTCTACAGATATTTCCACAGCTTGAATAATTGCAAGGCGCTCAATGCAAACGTACTTCTACCTCATTGATAATAATTTCTTGGATATTGGGAAAGAGCACGACACTTAGTTAAGTGGGGGAACTGACCATGGCCGGTGCCCTGGCCATGCATTCTTCAGTTTTGTGGCTCTTTTGCTTTTGTAAATCTTTGCTGTGGCCGGTCGAGCTTGACGTTCTACATCCGTTCCAGTGGTGGATATGTTACGCTTGTATATTCTTTGGTTTTATATTCTTTTATATGCTTTGCTATTCCAACTTAGTCTTTTGCTCCCTTATGTGCCTTTGCACAATAGAGAGAAACCGTGTTAAAAAGGGGCTGTGAACAGAAGCTGAAGCTGCCTGGTGGTCTTTTTTTTACTGCCTCAATAAGTATTGGCTTACCGATTCGTGAACATTTCAGGGTAGTATTCAGTTTCCATTTAGTAACACCCATTTGAAATCTTATTATTTTTACAATCCTAAGACGACAACGGGGCACTGTCGGCTGCCATAGGCACTAACAAGGTGACAAGGTCTTAGTCGTAAATGTATTGTTAACTTTGCTTGCTCGGAAATGATAGATTTTTAGGAATGCTAAGAAGTAATAGAATGATCGAGCAATTTTTCAGCTCACAATTGTGCTCAATGTCCAAGAGCCATCTGTGTTCTAATCCTAGTGGAGGTGCATGAAAGGTGTCTGAACAGTGCCCGCCCCAGCTTCTAGAAGCATCTGACAGATGGCGCACTCGTCTTGGCCCTTTCAGTTCAGAGCTATACATGTGGGTGAATGCAGTGAGTGCTCGTTTTATAATTTTCTGTAGCAATGAAATCATCTTCGTTGATTTCCAAATGTTTGCTGATTCCGGGAATTAGCGGGTATTCAGGTGTTGCACAAACCCACATGATAGATTGGGCGACTTTTGCCGTGGCCAAAATACTGGCTGCCAAAAGGAAGATTCCCCAGGCTGGTCTATGAGGTTCCACACACTGATTGTCACGCCACTTACATCAGTAAGACAGAAAGCCTTCCGGAAGGGATACGGCAACACTGAAACAACGTGAGTAGCTTCTACGCTGCACGAAACCCTCTCACAGAATGCAGCGAAAAGATGGACCATCGCATCAAATTCGAGAAAGCCCTTGTTTATCAACTCTGAAGGTAGCTGCAAGAAAAGGCAGTTCTTAGAGTCCTGTCATATCCAAACAACACCTGGAAACATTAACTGCTCAACTGGGATCTTGTCAAGTATATATGCGCACGATCTGCAGAACTAATGGAGAAAACAATGAAGCAACAAAAACGACGGGAAGAACTACGATGGAAAGGGGGACACCGCTAAGAAAAGTCACTAGCTTTGGAGCTGGCTGAACAGTCACCCTTGAAGAAGGGACCGAATCAGTCTTGAAACGTCAAGCCAGGTTATAGTTTTTAATTTTAGCATTAGAAACTTTGGACTAAAAGTGGCCGGAGAGTTTATTTTATTCATATCAATTTTTATCTAGCCAGAGAGTTGTTTTATTCATATAAATTTTTACCTAGCCAGAGAGTTCACCTCTGCATAGGTACTCGCAACTGTTCTCATTACTCATGATGATGACTTGTGATGTAATCATTGTAAGTGAAAAAAAAAAAAAAAAAAAACCTCTTGTAATTGAGGTGGCAGGAAATACCGTGTTGTTCGCAGATAGCTTTGTCTTTTTATGAACATTTCAATGTTACTTAGGTACATTCTCAACAGTTATTTTACTGTATTCATAGAATGTCAAAGGGGAATTTGTGGTGTGTACGAGAGCCGTGGAATAAAGCTTGGTGAAAAAGAAACTGCTTTGTTTGCATAGGTGTGCGGGAAGTTAGGGTGAAATGAAGCACAAGGGTAATCAATGCATCACTTTCGAGTGGTTATTGTAAATCATTGTCTAGAAACGAGAATGAAGCATAACTGTGGACTGAATGTGGTATGCGTTAAACGTAAAGTACAAATTTGCACCTCCTGATGTGTTCTACCACAAAAAAAAAAAAAAAAAATGAATACGATGCTACACTAAACGTCAGCTAGAAATACCCACCATGAGGCCCTTAACTAGTTGAGGGCAGCATGCGCAAAGGCTTGTTGTGCTTTCTCACAATTGATGTTAGTACAGCTAATCTTAGGAGATACAGGGAGAGTTTAAACTGTGCACCTACTTATAATCTGCTGTTAAGGCAAATTGCAAAGGAAAACATCTGTTTATTCTGGGGAGAAGTGCATGTTTGTTCTTATAGAAACTATCAAGACAGTGCAACTCTTGTACATGTCTTCGAAGAATTTACTGTAAAATCCTGAGCAAGCGCCCACTTGTGGTGAATGATAATTGGACAAGATTTGGAGGTGGAGCTCTTACTTGGTTGTGGACCGAAATTCAAGATGACGACAGAGGAGCCACTAGGAAGTGGTTCTAATGAAATGCTTTATTGAATACTCTTGTTTTACTACTATTTTTACTGAACCAGAGGGAATCCTTGCAGAAAATTTCATGTGTTACGACAAGGAGGAGGGAATGTTTTTCATATGATCTCCAACAATTTATGACAACTCAGATTGCAACCTTAAAGCACCGCGCTGTAAAAGTACGAAGGAATCATGCACATATTTAAGGACTCTCAGAACTTTGATTCCTGGGCAGAAATTTGTCACGGTTAGCTGACTGAAAAGTTTGCTTGATGGTAAGGCCAGCTGCTGTGAATGTCATTATAAGTGGATTGCACTGTTCTTCACCCTTGCTTCTCTTTCTTCTGTTATTCTCTTTGTGCAGCATTTATTCCAAGGTCTTATGAGAATTACTGGTATTCCTGATGAGTTAGCTGGATCTTGTGTCGGTATCTTTGTTGTTGCTTTTTTCGTGTCCTTGGTCTGGTAGGGCTTTCTCTTGTGGCAGTTACTCGGAGTTTCTGCTGAATGAGCTGTTTTGCGATTCTTTGGAAAGATACCATTGGCCTGCATGCCGTCGTTTTCAGAATCCTCGTCCCCATCGGTTTAAGTTAGGATATCTTTGGCCTAGCAAGACACATTTACTAGGGTGCTGTGCAGTCTGTCCTGTGCGTGTGTGTGTGTGTGTGTTGTGTGTTTTTCTGAGGAGGTAAGTGTTGCCTTTTCAAATTATGCTTCTAAAAACAATGTCAACAAGCTTCTTGCTTTGATGAATGCTTTTTTCAAGATGGGTTCTTACATGCATGGATTGAAGGTAAAGTTGTTGGTTGTATTGACATATTTGGCATGGGGTGTGTGCATCTAAAACATGCTAGAGAATGCCCTCACTCATCCCCCTCCAGTCCTCATATCTAATGATGGGTCCGCCCATTAGTAGATAACATTACATTGAATGCACTATTTTTGTGCCGCCTCTTTGTCAAGGGCATTGTTGCAAAATTCTTTCTATGGCCTGCCTAATGTCTGAATGAAGCACATTTTATAAAATCAACTGCACCAAACAGTAGTAGCAGTTTTGCCCCATGTTTTGAAAGCACCTAATGTGCATTTGTATATTTTGTACCGTGCTTATCCGCAGTTAATGTGGTTTTGATTTTGGAAAAGCTGTGTTCGCTGAGGGGTACAGTAGCTTTTCATATTCACACCACTGTGGGCTAGCAGATTTTACTACTAAAGGCTTGTATTGATTGTAAAAGCGGACAAACATTTCTGCCGCATGCTGTCAGCTGAGTTTAAGTGAATATATTTGCAAGTATGTCGTAGGGACGATTGTTTTTAGAATGGCTACAAGATATGGGGCTTATGCATGCTTATACTGATGTATCACAGTAATACTTTAACGAATACAAAGCACAAGATGAAGACAGGACATACTCACAAATAAACTTTTTATTAACTCCATTTAATCGCGCTTTCAATAAAGAGTTTAATTGGGAGTACAGTGCATGTCCTGTCTTCATCTTGTTCTTTGTATTTGTTACTGCACTGGTGTAATACATCGGTATAAACCCAAAACAACTCACTCACCTAACCATTACGTATGCTTCTTGGACAAGCTTGATTAAGTTGATGTCATTGCAGTGTCAGGTCACTGGATTTATTGGTGACACTACCGTGGTTGCTCATGCTAAGATGGGGCATTAATAATATGGTGATCTTTTGCTCATTATCTGGTTATTTGCTGGTAGTCTTCAATTTTAAACAAGCATTAGATGTTATGGGTGTTGGTAGACCGTTAGATGTTATGGGTGTTGGTTGTAAATGAATCCAATCCAAGGCACGTTGCTCAGTTGGGCTACGATGCCTAAATCTCGCTAGTCTGCCATTTCCCCATCATCTTGAGCTATAGGCCATGTCCGTGACGTTATGCGTGCACAGGCGGCGCCGCGATGCATCAAAGCATAGGTTGCCATCGGAGCCAGTGCCACGAAACCCGCGCAGGCAGGATCATGTCTTTTCGTTTAAAACTGGGCTCCTGTGTGGACGATTCATTTACGTTGTGTTCCCGTGGGCAGCGATTGATTCGTGCCGGGCGCTTTCCCAGCCACGACTGGGCAGAAGAGGAGACGTGCATCGTGTCTTGCCTAAGTCTGCTCATTGCCCAGCATGGATGGATAGATGGATGTTATGAGTGTCCCCTTTATAACAGGGTGGTGACATGTGGGCCACCAGGCTCGAAAGAAAAAATGGTCTTGTAGCGCAGCGCTCCAAGTGGCTGACGATGGCAGGCATCACTCCCTGTGCCAACGCGACACCTGCACTTGGCACACTAGTGAGCGGTCTTTTGTCTGGCGGGCTCGTGTGCGCCATTAGGGAGTTAGGGCTTGTGTGCGCCATTAGGTAGGGCAATTGCTGCCACTGCACATGCATCATAACGCAAGCCGCCATTTGCACTTGCGGTCTGCCCACAGAAAATGCGAAATAGCATGTGGCGTGTGCAGCCCGCAAAGTGCTGGTGTCGAGGCTATGGTGTAGCTTCCATTGTGCATTTTGGTTTGCGTGGGGGGATGCTATATAAAAACTCATATGGTGCCCACACTGCCTACAACACTTTTAAATATCTCTATTGACCCCAGTGTATTATACGTTACTTTGAAACGTGCTTGAAAAGGATACCAGGTGGAAAGTGTAGGTTTCAGCCGGCATGGCTGGATCATATGGTATACCATAACTGGGTGCGATAGGATTCAAGCAATCCTTATAGAGTCAAGTGCGCAATATGTCAAAAGACGTTTGACATTGTAAGGATAAGGAAATGTGCCTTGAAGAGCCATCATAAAGGTGTAAATGACCGATTCAAAGTAGCAGCAGGTGAGGGCTGCTCATACATCGCAAGTTTTATGCACAGTGAACCTGATGTCCGAGGCGACTTGTCAGCAAGAAAGCACGGCAACTACTTTTCTAACTGAGACGCTTGACGAAGACTGCAGAAAGCACAACTCTGTGATCAACGCAGAAATATTGTGGACGAAAGTTGTGTTGTTGAACTACTTCTATATAGCTCCAGTGCATCCATTTTGCAACTGTTTAAAAACATGCTTCAGGACAGTGAAAATGCGCGGAGATTCACCTGCTCTGAGAAAAAATGCGCCCACGTCGCGTGCCACGGTCTGTGCCCATTTTTCACTTCACAAGTATGACAAATTATGGAAAAGTCATTGCATTTTGTAGAAAAAGAGGCTGAGATAGCTGCTCCTAGTGTGAAACACTAGTGTGAAACACAGCTTCTTTCTTGAGTCATGTGAGAAAATTAAATTATGTTAAATGCTTCTTAGAATTTTTCGTTTGCAGCCTTGAAATAGTTGAAAAGGCCTTGAATTTTTAGCCAAATATTGTGTGCGAACGCTGCATTTACTTACGCGACACCTCTGAGGTGTGAAGCTTTGATTAGGCATGCACAAGTTGTGAACTGCCATTATGACTAAATTATATTACCGACCTAGTGGCGGTAATAAACTTTAAAAAGACTACTTGGCGTATGAATGGAATCGTAAAGAAAGAATTGTGGATGAAATGCTCTCCGCAATTCCAAGGATGCCTATGTCACTGAATCTTTTTTTTCGTTTACCGTTATTGGCATCCTTTTTTTTAGATGCGAAGCAGTTTTGTTACTAGCCTGTTTAACGTTGTTGCTCGCAGTGCGTGCACGTGACGTCACTCTTTCCCTAGCCTGTCGCCGCCTGCCGCGTGTCATCTCTCTCGCTTCACCCTCTCCACCGCTCGCAACGTTCAAGCCCACTCCTCACGTTGGCATCATCTCCTCACCTGCGCCTACTCTCTCCATCTGCCGGTGAGAAGAAGACGTGGGTAGGCGCGCTCGCGCGCCGTCTAGCCCAGTTGTGGTACCGCAGCGCTGGCAATGTGGACAGCACGCCGCTGCTTGCCATACGATCACCGCGACGGGCGGGACGCCGCCAGAGCATACTTCCAACTAGTGTACGCGTACCTTTCCCTGCCGTCGCCGGCATTGCAGGTAAGCGAAGCCAATTGCGTTTGCGAATAGCGACGTCGCGTCTGGAACACCAACGAGGCACGAGTCAGGGAAGGCAAACGCAAGGGTCGGCAGTGAAAGACCGTCACCAATGAGGTGCGAGTCAAGAACACCGATCACGTTCGAGAACAGAGGTGGCGTGCAGGTAACACCGACGATACACCGAGTTACGCTTCAAACCGTTCTTCCAGCTCCCGCGTCGACGCCCGTTTCAACTGGGTCAACGCCGTGCGCACCACTGCTGCTTCACATCCCATCAGGGTTCCTTTCGGAGAAATGATCCATTTTTTATCATCCTAGATTAGTAAAAAAAAAAAAAAAGCTGTCCTGTAAATAGCTTATTTGAAGCATGTTGTGCATTTTCAGCATCCACTGATGCACACCAATGTTCAGTTCTTGATGACTCATTGGACCGACATATACCCTTACTGAAGCCTCAACGCCTGCGGAGACTTAAATGGACAACCCCACCAGCCACCCTGCAGAGTTGCTCACACAAGTTGCGTCGCTGCCTTTAAAAACCAAACATAAGTGACCTACCGTTTCAAACTGATGCATCTTCCTTACTAACCAAAATGGGATTCCGACTTCTTTCTACATTCCTGCGAATGCACTGTGTAAGACTTACCAAGAGTGAATACACGGCTCGTATTCGTCTTGTTGGCCACAGCTGAATTGTGCAGAGGAAGGGCTCTTTGCTGAGATTTCTTTTCTTTTTTTTAATACCAACATTTCAAAGCCTAGCTGACTTCATTTCATGGGTGAGAGGGCAGAACAGAAAGCGTAGCAGTGCCTACATGCGTGCCTGGTCCTTTTAACAGGTGTGCAGACAGGCTTAAAGCTTTTTCATAGACTGCAGGAGTAAGCAGTTCATTATTAGCAGTTCTTTTTCTTGGGATGCAGTCTGATTTGTATTAGTCCATGATATTAGTGATGTTGGGATATTTAGTTGCGAAACTCTGGTATTTAAGTTAGCGGATGCTTCGCTCCTATTCTGAGCATTGCTGTGCCTAGTCAGCTGGGCCTAAGGTGGTATTGTGTGCTGTGAAGGAGAAAAGGTAAGCACTGAGTCTACTGGCCATGTAGGATGTACTTCTGCATATTCATAGCAAGGTTTACTTTGAACATCCTGGTGGATATTAGAAGACCAGGAATTATAGTGACAAATTTTAAGATTCGCTTGGTGATCTTATATTCTGAAAACTCATTGAAAAGCCACAAAAAAGCCAGCATGTTGTGCAGCCTCTTCGAAAAATTTTTTGTCTCGGTTATGGAGCCGTTTACTGTTGTACCTAGTCTGATGCTTTCATGTGCACTATAATTAGTGCTGAAAGTTAGAGTACTTATATTATTATTATCCATCACGTCTCTAAAAAAAAGTTGCACGCTGTGAAGTGGCTGCAACTAGGGGACATGTGGAGGCACAGCGCATGCGCCTGCGCTTACCTCTCGCTGTTTGCAGCATGTGTCATGTGTACATGACCTAATAGTTGCCATTGATGGAAAATATTCATTAGAAATGTTTCATGGAATTTTTCATGTTATCATTCTGTGATTAAACACCCTCACTGGTAAGCTTCCCATTCCACTAAATTTAGAAAACCACACATAAAGATACAATTATCAGCCACATTTAAATACAAGGATAGAATTCTGGCCCGAAGGGTGCTTGTTTGTCTACAGGTATGAAAAAAAAAATGCAGTTTGAAGAAAATGGCATGAAAACTTGTAAAAAGGGCCACAAACAGGAGGGGAACAGCTTGGTAGGTTGCAGCCATGCGACACCCGGCAACAGTTTCTGACACAAGTTCCCGCCTGTACGTGCATCCAACGAAGATTGGGTTTAGTGCAAGGCGATGTTGTGAATTCATCGGGATTTCTGGTTGGGTCCTAAAGTTAAAGCCTTTTGACAGAAAATGTGGGCTTTCGCAGTTGACAATTTTAATGGCCAATAAGGTGGCAGGTGTCCTCAGGCATTTTGACTTTTGGCAAGTTTACTTTTATTTTTCCACTTGTTAGAATACTTTTGTGGCTATTTCTGTTGCCTTTAGTATGGCATTTATTGATTGCTACCTTTTCTTGCATTATTTGGCCTGATGCTCTTATTGCTGTTCAGTAACTAGGTTTATAAGCACAAAATAGTTTTCTTTTTTTTTTACCACTTGATAATTGCAATGGCAATCTGTTATAATGATTGAAGTTTCCAGTTTTTACAAGGGAATTGCTTTACGTGTTTACACATGGACTATTGCTGTGTATCGGAAATAGTCTCATACCTTGGATTCCAAAATATAAGAGTGATCAAAATTTGAACAAACTTATCGTGTGTCAGATTGCAGTAGACCCTCAGTAAACGGAAATCTGTTTAACGGAACTGCTGCTTAAATGGAGCAGAGCATCAGACAAGATTGGTTTCATTCGTGCATTGTGCGCCCCTGTTCATCTCTCAGTAAACAGAACTCCTATTAAACTGAACACTTTTTACTGGTCCCTTCAGGTTCCGTTTAATGAGAGTCTGCGATATTTCATCATGTGTGACTGTGTTTGATACTGCAAGGGGGTGGTACCAGAGGGAAGATAGTTAATCGGCTTAGTACTAAATGAAATATTCTTAAGTTCAGGTCAAACAGGGCTCCTTGGGCCCAGCATGATCAGGCTCTAAGTTACCCTTGGGCGAGTGTGCAGTGTTGAAATTTTGTCTTCATCAATCTGGGAGAGGTCTCGTCATCGCCATTGCTTCCACGAGCTGCTGCTTTCTCGAGGACACAAACCCATCATTCTTTTTTTATTTAATTTTTTTATTAAAGGATCTCTGACAGCAAAACTTTTGTTTACAACTTTCTTAAAGTAATTCGTAGGTTTGCATTTGGTAATCATAAAATTAATTCTTGAATGCTTTAATGTATCGTATAATTAATGCTACCATTGAGTTCTGAACGATTTTGAGTCAGTTAGAAATGCCTGTCTGAATATCATAAGAAACTAGCACTCTGTAGCGGGGGAACGTCTGAACTCAAGCTTTGTTGGTGCTAAACGCGCCCTTTTTAAATATGGGTACTTGCGAGCGGTGAAAAATAAAACGATGTGGGTGCTTTAGTCTTAACGTGTCCCCCTCAGAAAAAAAGAAACAATTGGTGTCAGCAGACGAAACCGTATTGAGAGCAGCCTGACAACAGAGCGAGGGGTGTCAAACGATAGTCTTCACCGGGTGCCAGTCGGGGTATTGAGCGCACCTCGCAAATGTTCTCTGACGGCAGTATTCTCCTTACTCGTGAAATGTCAGGCGGAGCTTCTCTCTACATCAAACCATAGAAGTTGTCGTTTGTTGATGATAACTGAGATGAGCACTCACCTTTACTTTAAAACCATGTTAAAATATCTTGTAGGCAACGCTTATCACTAGATAGATGGAAATGTGGGGCTTAACGTGTCAAAACCACCATAAGATTATGAGAGGCGCCGCACTGGAGGGCTCCGGACACTTTGATCACCTGGGGCTCTTTAACATGCACCTAAATCTGAGCACACGGGCCTACAGCATTTTCGCCTCCGTCAAAAATGCAGCCATCTCAGCCGGGATGTGACGTGCAGGTCAGCAGCCGAGTACCTTAGCCGCTAGACCATTTATGCAGGACAATGCTCATCACTAATAATTGGTCAAAAGGGCATCTGCAAGGACTCTCAAACAACACAAACATCTCAAGTTTCCCAATTGGGTGTCGGGGGTCCTTTAAACGCCCTCACTGGGTGGGTATTATTAGAGGGGGTGTAGGAAAAAAGGATACATTGCAAGCATAAAAAAAAATGCGAAGACAAGTCTCGTTTAAGCATAAGGGAAAGAGAAACATAACAGGGCAATACAATATAACATAGCAACAGAGTACAAAATAAAAAAAATCAAATGTGTAATCAAGAACAGAACAAAAGGTAAATGAAGACTACGCTTTATCATTCTTTGGATGGTCATTAAATTTCGAAATATTGGTTTCTGTTGTACGAGGCAGCTGGTTCCACCTCATCATAGAATGAATGCATTAGTAAAAAATAAAGCAAGGCTTGGGATGCATTTGATCTTGAGAGGGTGATCATGGTGTGGAAAGATGGCTTAGAGTGAGTGAAAGAAATCTTCATGAAGCAAGGGATGATAATAAATTCTGTGAAAAAAAAAAACAGGCGGGCAAATTTACGGTGATTGTAAAGGTTGTCAAGACCTGCACAAGCTTTTAGGCAGTGAAACTAGTAGAACGATACTAGAGAAGCAGCACGGTTCTGTGAAGATTTTGTGTTATCCACAATGTATCTTTGTCTTGAGTCGCATATGGCTGAAGCCTGCTCCATCTCATGGCGAATTGAGGTAATATATTAAGTTTTAACCTGCACAGGAGCATGACACAGAGTATGTTTTAAATAAACCAAGATAGTGGGTAACAGTTGCAAGAACGTAATCAACATGACAGGTCCGGGATAGGTCAGATTGGAGGTGAAATCCTAAATGCTTGTATGAAGTGGCTGACTCTATGGGTGTGTCATTAAGATTATATGTGGTCAGTAGGTGGCTAGAATTTTAGTAATGGAGACAACTTTAGCCTTATAGTGTTTAGCTTCATTAGCCATGATGAACACCGAGAATTAATGGAATCGAGGTCAGATTGTAATGATCGTCGTTGTTTTTGATGTCGGTGAATTGTATAAGTTTGGAAGAAATGCTGTTAGCTAAGTAATGAATATTAGAAAGAGCAGAGAGCCTAGCATGCTCCCTTGTACACAAGATGTGACTTGCATCATTGAGGAGGTGAATCGAATACGAGTGGAAACCATCTGATGGTGTTGAGGTGCGTTGACTTGAGTAGTAATCTGTGGTGAGAGACGCAATCTATTGCTTTCCAGAAGGGGAGAAGCAAGATGTCAACGTTTAATCCAGTGTCTATGAAGGCAAAGAGGTCATGAGTAAATCCTGCAAGTTGAGTGTTGCAAGAGGATCCTTCGCGAAAACCGTGTTGCTGTTAAAGCAGGATGTTCTAATGTTTGAGACAATTGATGATCTATGAGTGAATAATATGTACGAGGAGCTTTTAGAAAGTGCAAGTCATTTGAATGGGTTTTCAGTGGAGAGCATCGAAGCGAACACCTGTTTGAAGATTAATGTAACATAAGCTATGTGCTAGTTATGAAGGGTCGAACCGCATGATAATGGCTGCAAAGAAACTGCAAAAAAGATTAGATAAGTACTGTAAGATAAATTGAGGATTTTTCTATTAAATCTAGGGGTTTTATAGATGCAGCATCCTTAAGGTAAGTTAATGACTAAAGAAAGCCATCTTCACTTGTGACAATCGGGGGCATAGAGTAATTATTAGATGAACTGAACTGGACAAGTGGGAAGGACTTCTTGAGTAAAAACATGAGAAAGCATTGCTATAAATGATATCATCGAGTCTATTACCATTGGAATTTGTTAAGGATGATTCAAAATGTGAATGTGGGTTTGCCCTAAAATTTACTGGGGTTATTAGCATATAGAGTAAGATGATTCTGTAAAGCTAATGACATGTAGTTTTGAGCATTCTTTGGTAGTTCCTATCACACTCATAGGTTTCCCATGTAGTTGTTAGCAGCTGCCAGCCTATACTAATGCTTTGTCCTATTATTGGCTGTTTGCAATTTCTCGATAAACCAAGGTGCACTTTTACTGCTCATAATTGATATGATTGGTGTGTGTCTTCTAATGAGTTAATGTGCTTGATAAGGAGTTGTGTTTGAACTACGTTCAGTTTATCTCAGTGGAACGAAATCGACATTCAGTTCAGAACTGTTCAGAAAGAGGCTAATTTATGATTTATTTGATCAAAGTTAGTCCTTTTATAACAGCTGCTCAGCCCAGATGGTTTTTCTTTCAAAAATACAGTTAACACATCCAGTAATATTATCATGGTCAGCAAGACCGCCAAAGGGAAATAGTTTAGAAAAAACGTCATTATGTGTTTGCTAGCGGTTGTGCCCCGCCCTGCAGTGGTCTAGTGGTTATGGCGCTCGACTGCTATCCCAAACGTCGTGGGATCGAATTGCGGCGGCTGCATTTTCAATGGAGGTGAAGGTGCTGCTGGCCCGTGTGCTCAGATTTGGGTGCACGTTGAAGAACCCCTGGTGATCGAAATGTCTGGAGCCCTCCACTACGTCGTCTCTCAATTCATATGGTGGTTTTGGGACGTTAAACCCCACAGATTATTAATGCTGGCGGTTGAACCTGTGGATCACGAAAGTTGTGTGAGGAGTTAAGCTGAAAGTCAAGGTAAGTCTGTAGAATATCACTTGCTGAGACAGATTGTGTCCTAGTTGATACTTGGGAAGTCGGAAAATCACGAAAAATGATCAGGACCGAATTCGGGAAATGCGTACACACATCAGTAAGTAGTCAACTAAATTCGTCAGCAAGCCCATCACCCAAGTTGGGTGTACGAAAGGACACGAGCAATAATGTTAGTATTAATACACTTTAGAGAGATAAATACAAGTTTAAAAAATAATCAGTGAATGATTGGGGAAGCAATCAGTCTATTTTTAATCACAGCAAGGACTCCACTACTCTTTCTGTTAATCATGTTTCATCGAAAAAATTCTAGCATAATTCGCAAGAGAGAATGTGGTTGTCAGAAATGCAATCGGCCACATTTCTCTGAAGGGGACAGGGTAAGAAAAACTACTCAAAATCATTCTTTTTTCTTTTTGCAATATTTGAAATCTGCGGCCAGGAAAACCTGGACCACAATCAGTGCAGTAGACTCCTTTTAAACGAAAACTAAAGGGACCAGAAAAATGTGTTTTGTTTAGGAGGAGTTTCATTTACTGAGAGATAAACAGGGGTATATTATTCAATTATTAAACCAAACATATTAGGGCCAACATTCAAGCAGCAATTTTATTTAATAGAGTTTCATTTAGTAGGAGTAAACTGTAGTTTATATGTATCAGTTTCTCTCTAGAAATGACATATTTCCAACTTCATGTGGTAGCCTGCCATGCCCGTAGAGAGGGATTCCTTGCAGTTCAAGCATCATAGCTTTATAAAGAGGTTACTGTTTGCAAGCTGGAATGCATTCGGCCGTTTAGAGAAGATTGGGCTAGAAACAAAAAAAAGCAGAGGTATCAAGCTTTCTGTCGAGAAATCTCTATCTAGCCAGGGACGTCTTAGTAGTGCATTCATTGTTAAGCACCAAAACTATTATCTTCTGGCCCTTAGCAGTAATAGTAAGCTTCGAGGACTTGCGAAAAGCTGTCTGGGCCACATATTTTCACATGGCATCAATACATCCCACGACCTTTGCCTGAAGGACGCCAAAACTTGG
Organism: Rhipicephalus microplus; assembly: GCF_043290135.1. Taxonomy (NCBI): domain Eukaryota; kingdom Metazoa; phylum Arthropoda; class Arachnida; order Ixodida; family Ixodidae; genus Rhipicephalus; species Rhipicephalus microplus. The sequence goes on from NC_134710.1 coordinate 8,530,224, forward strand.
TGTAAATTCAACAAAGCCCAGTTGAATAGTGAGCCATTCGTTGCAAAGCAACGCCTTCCAGCATCTGTTACTGAGGCTGTTAAGCTAAATTATCCCGGAACGAGATCATTCATGATTACTTGTTAAATTTCTCTGGAAAAACTGAAAACCCAAACAAGTCGTTCAATTGTCGCATGGGAGCTCACTCCAGATAACATTATTTCTCGGACACCAAACACTTAAACTATGCACTCTTGATGCTCTGCTCACTTTTAATGATGGCACTGTAGCCTACGTGAATGTGCTGAACTCCTTCGGAATTTCGCCAGGGCCCTGCACAGTGCAGGGCCTACGGTCCTGACCTGCGTTCACAGTACTTTGCTGACAGGGTAGCATAGCAGGTGAAAAAGGAGGCACTTTTCAACAGAAAAAGAAAAAAAATTATATTCATGATAAGTATCTGGCTGTTGTCTATTGAACGGGCCCGTCAATATGCTGGTAACTTGTCATTGTGAAATGTACATTTTTAGCTTTAAATGCGGTTGTCTTAAAACATGCTTTCTTTGTACTTATGTTCCTAGCAACTACCCTACATAGAATCGTAGATTTTGGCCAGTATTTAGATAACGTAATAGGGAATATTCTGAAGCGGTATTGTTGTGTGAGGAAGTGCTCTTCTTTAATACGACATCTACTAGCAATTACAGAGTGGTGATTGCCCCGCCGCAGCGGTCTCGTGGCTAAGGTACTCGGCTGCTGACTCCCAAGTCGCGGGATCGAATCCCAGCTGTGGCGGCTGCGTTTGCGATGTAGGCGAAAATGCTGTAGGCCCTATTCTCGGATTTGGGTGCATGTTAAAGAACCCCAGGTGGTCGAAATTTCCGGAGCCCTCCACTACGGCATCTCTCGTAATCATATGGTAGTTTTGGGATGTTAAACCCCTTAATCAATCAACCAATAAAGAGTGAAAATTAGGTATCTTAAAGTAAAAAAAAATTACGAAAAATTAGCGTTGCAATATTGAGCACCAAATCTGTTTCTGTAAAAAGGAGGAATGGCTTATGATCACAATGATCGTAAAATAATTACTGTAACTCTTACGGTTATGGAGAAAAAAAGTACATAAACTTTGCCTAAAATACATGGCGGGTATAGGGCTTGCCCCGTTTCCTTGAAGCATGTATGAAGCCCTAGATGAGTCGACAGGAAGGTGCGACGCTTTTGGCCTTAACACTTTTTATGCTTGTATGTAAGTAACAGATGTCATCTAATCATTTCAGGCCTGGTAAAAGTGGTAGTGCATGATTGGAAATGCATTATGATTAGAATTATGTCGTTCAGCAGGTGGTTCAAATACATGCACCACCCGATCGCCAGATGTGCAGTTTGTTGTACGACTGCTGGATACGGTCGCTATCTTTATCATTTTTGAAAACTGCCATAGTCTACGGTACTTTTGACCCGCTATTTTTGAGTATTCATCTGACAGACTAAAATTGGTGCTCTTGAGCTTTTAGCCAAGGCCAAGGATGGATTCTACTTTTTCATTATAAAATTTGGCAATGATAACTTGCACCTTGCCATTCGAAAAATGCCCCCACCTCTGGAAACGGAGGTAACAGTAACACCAAGCTTTTCTGTACAAAAGGCTTGAAGGTGGTACTACGAGAGCTCCAATGGCTCGGATCATGAATGCCAAAAAACATGTTCCACCACCTTGAGCGAGTTTGTCTTGAATTTTAGACATGTGAGCATTCTCATTTGAAGCAGGCTGTTTAGAAGGCAGCGATTTGATTTTTGTTTCAATTTCACGTATTCTCTTAGTCAACTGATCCAAGTCATTCCCGAGGCTGGTGTAGATCTGCAAAGTCTTATATATAAATTCAATAAAGTCTTTGTTATTCGCTTCAAGATGTTGAACGGCTGCTGCCACAGTATCTAGCTTGTTATTATTTGTTTTAATCGTCGGGCCCTGGTTAACTTGCACACCGCCACAAGAACTACGAGGTGCCGAACATATAACAGTGCATCGAGCATATACTTGGCATACACCGGGAGGCCACGACACAACAAACATTACTGTTGCAATGACGCTTGGTCTCTTAAGTAACTAACCTGTACAAATGGTTAGTTACAAAGGATGTTTCATTTTAAAAAGTGTTCCTTTCGGACCTGCTGTCTTTTGTCTCTCAAAACAGCCTGGTAGCCAGCGAACCTTGAGGTCTGCCACATGCAAGTAGCTGGGAAAGTTGTAGTGAGCAAATCTTGCATCACTGGTATGCCAAAATGGAATTGCCGTAACAAGGAAATGACAAAATTTGAATGAAAGCACAGCAGGGCAATGTCTTTTTGTGGAAAGCCGCTACTCATCTCACTTCATTATTATCATCATTCTCATCCTCTTTTAGTCTACTGCAGGACGAAGGCCTCTCGAAATGATCTCCAGTTTGCCCTATCATATGTGAACCAGTTTCATGTTAACCCTGTGAACTTCTTCATTTCGTCAGTAACTTTCTGCCTAACTAGGCTTTGGTAACAATTCTGTAAGTCTTACTGTCCATTGGATGTCTGTTCTTTGGATTGTATCGCCAGTCCACGTCCATTTTTTTTTCACTTGGTGTCGTAGTCTGTGTAGGCTAAATAAAGGGGTTTGTTGTATTCAGCAGCTTTCTCCATTTTCTGTTTCATCACATGAATGTTATCCATAGTAAAGTAGCCTTTCCTGAACCTGGCTTGTTTTTTTTTATTGCTTGAAGTCAAGTGTTTCTCTTTTTCTATTTGAGATAACTTTCCTAAGTATTTTTTTTGTATATCACTGAAAGTATGCCGATAGGCTCATAGTGCTTTAAGTCTTTAAATCTCCTTTCTTGTGTATTAGTATAGTGTTGGCATGTTTCTAGCTCATTGTAACCATTGCCATTTTGAGGCACTGAATGTAAAGTGTGCCTAGTTTTCCCCAAATAAATTCTTTCTTATCTTACTTCGTTCTCACACCGTCTCACTCCGTGAACTGTATTTCCGTAACGGATATGCCATAAAATATATACCAACAGATTGCAGTGAAAGACAAGAAGGAAAAGTTCTGCAGCGGGGCGTCGAATCAGCGACTTCGCACTCCTCAGCGCACGACACTAGCCGCTACAGCACTGAGTGACCCCTCTCCAACATGTTACCGGTGAACCATTTATATTCGCCATGCTGGTGGTCTTTGGAGCTCGGAAACTTCAGCGCATATTAGTAATCTGTAGCAAGATGGAACGACGAGTGCACGTTGGGCATGTGCGCTCAGGTTGTCGTGCTGCGCTACCACACGCGTCACTGTGCACGTGCCTCCACATAGTGTGTTCGGCGGGGTCAAAGTGTGTATAGATGCCCTCTAGCGTGGTGGCTCACTCGCGTGTGCGCTTATCTCGGGATTTGGGTGATTTGTGCTTCTTGTGCTTTACCCTGAATTCGCTTTAAAGTTGCTGTAGTTAAAGAGAGCACGAATGTCAATTTGTTCGATGCTGCGGCTGTATTTACGAAAGGAGTGAGCTGCTCTCACAGGAAGTAAGAATCGTGTCAATTGTTTGTCTGCAGTCGTCCTGTGTGTGCTAATTTCGAGCATGTTTCTGATTGAGGTGTGCGCTGAAAGTTCCCAGCAGCTTGCCGTTCTTCACATTACATTGCAATTCGTTACTGCAGCATTCATTCCTTCGCACTTGTGGCGAAACAATGCACAATCACTGCTCAACTACATCTGTGAGGACACATTTCACTTTCGTGTTCCCAAAAAGAGGCATCAACCGCATTTTGTTAATTAGTCACTTCAGATGTGGTAAAGTATTTCTGCCTTGCAATAGGGTTTTGTGTGAAAATGAGATGAACATGACAATCATAGAATTTTTATAAAATATGTGTATTATTTCACTATTATGTAATTGTGAGTGTCGGGCTCTTGCTACTGAATCAACACCAGGGCATCCATGGCGGTAGCTTCAACCTTGAAGACACCACCACGTTGCTCAAGTTTACGCTTATCGGAGATTGTTCTCAAGTGCTCAAGTTTGTCGGCATACTTCTTGGCATTTGCAGATTGTCAGCATAAAGGAGGATAAAATTGGAACGCCTGGTAGTGTTGACGGCAAGGCCACAGGAGGCCATCGTGAGGGTAGCACAGCTCAAGCCGTCAGGTGCGCTGCAGTCACTTGCGACGACTGTGCGTTCAGTGAGTCAAGGTGCTGGGTGGTTGCACATAATTGCCCATAGCTGCTTCGCTCAACTTCTGGTGGGATTGTTTGATGGTGCTGTCACCTCAACGCTAACATGTAAAAATGCCGTTTTATGGTCACTTCAATTTGAGTTGGTGGCAATGCTGAACCTTTTGAGAACCTGTTGGGGAATCGAAATTTATTAAGATCGGGAAGTAAGTAGAATCGGGTGTCGTAAATTAGGTGCAGTGTGGTCCGTGCGAGACCTTTAATTGCTATTGCGATTGAAGAGATTCTGATTACCCAAGTATCGGATGCATTTCTTGCACCTGTGTATGGGTTCGTAGCTCAGGCCTTTGTTGTTATTGAGTTTGTCAGATCTTAGTTTAGTCACATGGAATTCAACATTTATGTATTTTTGTTGAGTTGCCTTTCTTTGTATTAATTATTGTACATCTTACAGAACTTACTAAAAAGGCCATTAAAGTAGTTTTTATTTCACAAAATTTTTTAAATATTTAAGCTTAATCAAATGCTTGTTTACTCGATTTTGTCATCTAGAGTGTTGACATTGCTGCACAAAGAATCTGAAATATCTGAAAAAAAAGTGCTTCATTCAGACATTGGGGTATAGAACAGGCTGTTGATAAAGAAACAGCTTTGGTGCACTTGTTCAAAATTGCAAAATGTTTTTACATGATGCATAACTGTTGGCACATGCTGTATTTATGACTACTTGTTGTTTATTAGGCAGGCATTTTGGGTACTTCATCTCTGTTCGCAATAGCTGAATAGAGCAATGGGTAGATTAAAAAAAAAAAAGAAATGACACTCATTATTGTAAGGAACAGATACCAAGCCCTTTGACGTCTTAGTGTGCCTAACAGTGCGTGGGACTGTGGCAGGCAATACAGTGGTGGCTTCGTCCTGGCCTAGTACACATGAGCTGGCTTTTGCCATTGGAGGCCCCATATGCCTTGTGTGCGTGGTGCTCATGGTGGTGTACCAGTTGTGGCAGCAGCGGAGGCGCCATTTTCGTTACGAGATGGAGACGAGCCTGGAGAGTGAGCCAATCTTGCTTCCTCCTGGCCAGACCATCAAGGACATGATTGAGATGACCACTTCTGGCTCTGGCTCAGGTGAGTGGGGCCAAAGTTTTTCCATCCACGCTTGACCGTGTTAGAACACTTGGCTAGGCCTAGCTAAGAAAGGGTTGCAACAGCTGTGCCGATCGCATCAATTTGACACAATTCCCCATTTTTGCGCTGAGTTGCGCCAAAACCATGAAATTTGCTGAAATTGTGGCACGATACACCAGAATGCCCGTCTAGCTTCAAAGTTTTCTCAGTTGCGCTAATTTCTGTGAGAAATGGCGGCCACGTTGGCCATCTGCAGTTTGTGTTATTAATCAATCCAAGCGCACAGACCCTAACCCTAATCCACGGTGTAAGATATATTCCCATTAGGTCAGGGCACTTGCGACACGCGATCAACCAGGTGAAGTAACTGAGCCGTGTGCCATTAATCCACAACCGCAGCAGATACCTATTCGCGGGACGATGCAACTTCAACACAAAAAAGCGTTGCCGCAGCCTCAAACGCTTCGCGGGAAACCACAATTACCGAGCACGCAGGCATATGCATTTCATGCCCTGTGCTTAATTTGACTGTGTCATTCTGTGTCATTCAGAAATGATGTGAATATTTTCAGTGCTGCAGTTTTTAGGGCGTGCACTGATATGTAAACTTATTTAGAGCTGAAAACAGACACAAGTAATGTGCTTACATATGACGGGTGCGATATACTGAAGAGCAGTTCCCACACCTTGCGGCGCTAAGTGAAATTCAGTTTGGATTGCATTGAGTTATGCCGGCATCAAAAGGGCATCGCTGGCCCACTGCCCACACACTCCGCAGCTCAGAAAACGTATAGCGGTGACCTCGCGCCGCTGCTGAACCCACGTATCTTGTGCTCAATCTCAACCTCTGCCCGTTTCCGTCTCCTTCATTAAAACCGAATGATCTAGGCCGTGTACTCAGATTTAGGTGCACATTGAAGAAGCCCAGGTGGTCCAAATTTTCAGAGCCCTCCACTACGGCGTCTCTCATAATCATATCGTGGTTTTGGGACGTTAAACCCCACATATCAATCAATTCATTAAAACCGTATCGGCATGCGGTCATTTCTCATGATACTGCATCGTACCAGATATGTACACCCCAGGATAGCAATCCTATGTTTCACTTGTTAGGTTACTTACTTAGAACAGGAAAGCATGTAAAACCCTGCACGTCTGTAAGATGTCATGCTTTCTGAACATCTACACAATTAGCACTGGTTTTAAAGTTGAAAAATAAATTAGCAGAGAGTGTAAAACTATCTTGCCGCTGCACTCTTGGCTTTCAAGTAGCTCTTGCTGGTGATTCAGCTGTGAAACGAAGCCTTCTATGCTTTGAGAGACTTCCTGGTACACTTTAAAACATCCACCTTGAGTCGTGTGAGAGTACGCTTGCTCACGTTAGTAAGCTGGCTAACTGAATGATACACGGAAGGGACAGAGAGTCCCAGTTGCATCAGTCTCACTTGGGCGTACACGTTGCCAACCAATTTCTTGGTTTGTTTCGACAGCTATTGGTACTCAAGCTTCTTGAGTATCCTGTGCGGTGAGCGAATTGGCGAACAACAGGAGAAAGAGCGCACTGGCAATGCGGAGGCCATTTTTTTTTTTTTGAAGGGATATATTGAAGGAAGGGAGTCGATATGATAGCAGTGGGAAACGTGGCAACTAAAAAAAAACCCCCGAGAAGTCTACAATATAATGCTGTTTCCCATAATATCACTAAATAATCACATAATACCACTATAGGAACCCTGGAAAATAAAAAAATATAACGTTATTTCACATATTATTAGTAACTTTGTGGTAATACTTAGTAAACAGCTAAAAATATTAACTGCCCCTTTTTAAATGACTAGGTTACACACTTACAAAATTTTTTTTTGTGGAACTACTTAGAGCTGCGTGGCGACACTGACAAAATGGCGTGGTTCGGCTCTGAAGCCTTGATTGCAATGCCACAGAAAGTTGTCCCCGAGTATAGTGGGATCACTGACGTCTGAAAAAGTTACTGGCCAATAACTTAGAGCAGTGAGTGGCATTTCTAGCACAAAAAAAAAAAAAGTCTGTGTGCCAGTTTGTTTTTTTCGCCACCCCTATGAATTCCCTCAGTTTCAAGGTTGCCAGCTTGGCAGATCCAAATTTGTATTCGCAGACTCGGACGTGGCAAATGCTAATGTGGATGTTGTCATTATTTGCTCAGTGGGGTGGTTCAAATACAGTTGAACCCCTTTAGAAAAAGCATGCTTTGGGCAGCAGTTCTTTTCTCTTATATGGGATGTCTTGTACCAGTAGGGTGCCTCGTATGCATTTGCTTATCAACCCGTATTTTATTGTAGGCAGACTAGTGTCTCTTATCCCCATTTGTCTCTTATATCAATGTCTCTTATAAAGGGGGTTCATACTCACACTGCATGATTGAGGGCATGTTGAATAGTTTGTATACTCAAACCTCATTATAGCAATTGTGTCTTTTGCGGGAATAAGTTCGTTATGTCCAAAAATTTATTATAAAGGTTTATTTCTAACACTATATCTAATGCAAGGATAGTTTTCATTTACTTTTTAATAACTGATATTTCGTTACATCCAAGTTCATTGTACAATCTAACTTCATTAATTCGGGCACGCTTACTTCGAACTTCCGGTTAATTCAAACTCACGATGAGGTTCCGTCAAAGCTATGTGTATTCCAATGGGCAAAAACGCCCAGTAATTCGAACATGCAAGCACTTGCGATGGTAAATTCGAACATACCGCGCGCCGAAAATGCTCTTAGCACCCCGCCAGATTCCGCGGCGGCACTTTTGACATCAACGCTGCGCGCGAAGGAAAGGAAAAAGAAAGAAAAGGCTGCGGTAGAACGTTTGCTCTCTCTAAAATGCCAATCTGCGATGCGCCTTTGCCATGCTTCTCCCTTTCCCGCCTCTGCCACGTAAAGATCCTTCTCCTTCCGACGCTGCGTGCAAAGAGAGAGAGGAAAAAAAAAGAGCTGTCGCGGAGAGTGGCTCTCTCTCACGCGCCGGTGCCATGCTTCCCCTTTCCCGTCCCTGCCATGTAACCCTTCTCCTTTCAACGAGGCACTTGAACGCGAAGAGAGCAAAAAAAAAAAAAGGCTCCCGTGAAGTATTGGTTTTCTCTCAAATGCCGATCTGCTTCTCTCTGCATGGAGACGCTCCTCCTTTCTACTGCTCCAAATTTGGTCTTTCGTGAAGAAAAATGAATGTTTTGTTTCTCGTAACCTGTTCCGAATTTGGATTTTAGTGCTCCACAATTAACATTTTGCTGCTTTAAAAATGGCTCCAAATTCCATTTCGGCTGTTACACCCCTGCTAAGAGAGTATAAGCAACATGCCTCCCAAACAAGTGAACATTTATTTACTCCGAAGCTCACCAAGCAAAGTCGTGTGGTTCCTTGTGCATACTTTCTTGGCATAGTGCATGGAAGCACCGTTTTACAGCGCTACAGTTCTCCCCTCTCCTAGTGAAAGGGTCATCGATGAGCTGCGTTTCATAAGTTGATTTGCTACAGAGGTATTGGGCACTGTCCACTTCTTGGGAACTTTTCAATGACTGGTTTGACCTGCTCAGTCTGGTCTGCTGGTAGTCCTTGTGGTTGTGGAACTTGAGATGATGCACGTACTTCACTGTTGCTATCCACGGGCACTGTTTTTTTCTGGTCAAGTGAAACCACGTCATGTCGGCCATCTCTGTCGATCGTAATGTGCTTTTCTCGTCGTTTCACCACCTTGAACAGCCTATAATAAGGGGACTAAAGTGGACGTTGGACTGTATCCTGGGTAACGGTCTGGTACACTCACATGATTTAGTGTCCTATAATCCCCCACAAAGATGCTAATCACCGCCTGTTGATTTGGGGACCATGGGAAGAGGCAATGCATATGGGCTAGATGAAGGGCACACTATGCCAAGTTCCATCATATGCGAAAACACACCTGTCAGCATAGCCGTAGCTTCTTGGGTGAAAGACGCTGTGGCCGCACATAGACCTGTGGTCCTGTGGTATCGGTGTGATACTGAACATTGTGTTTCACTTCGGCGAATACCTGTTGTTGCGTCAGCTTTGGAAACTCTTGTACTACGGTGGTGAGGCGCGTTTCTACGGACGTAGTAAGATTGGGCTGGTAGGAGAGTGCGGAAACGGCTTGTCTTGTACCATTGCCTGTCACAAAGGATCCTGAATCCATTTGTTCTGACCATCAACCAACAGACTGAAGTGTTGCAGGAAGTCAGTGGCAGACTTGACATCCACGTCTATGAGCACCCACTTAAACGTTCTATTCAAACTGAAGTTCAGCATGAACAAACAATGTCTGTATGTTCTTATTACTTTGTTATAGATGGCTCGGAGTGGTGGCGATGTACTAGGGTTCTTCCTTTCACTTTGTCACAGGGTTTCGCACTCATACTGGTGCCTGTGTTGACTAAGAAATGAGCCCCATTGTTGTGGTTGGTAACCAAGAATACTGAAGGACGACTTGAATATGATGCTGAAGCACTGGTCACCCTTGGTGCTTAATACAGTCATTTCCCAAGTGCGTGCAGGGTGAAACACAGTTAGACGCAGCACTTCTAAACTGCCAATGATAACAGCACATACCGTATTTACTTGCATAATAAATGCATAATAAACGAACCCACTACTTCATTCATTAAAATATGAATTTTTAATTTCCTCCCCGTAATAAATGCACCCTCTACATTCGTCCGCTGCAGTCCCGCTAACCGACACTTGGCACCTCCTTGTTCGTTGGATTTCTTCTGTTTTTTATTATTCTGTCGACCCCCCCCTTGGCCACCTCGGCTCACTTCCTCTCCCCCCTTCGCCCGTTGCCACGCGCCGTATAGTTTTTCTTTCTATCTGTGCGTGGCACGTACCCAGTCTTTTCTAACTAACTATGTCTCACAGCTGGGTTCACGAATGGTGCGAGTGTTTCCAGACATTGCAGCCGACAAGCACACAGCGAGTGAAGGTCACGAAACTTTCCACGCCAACCGACTGTCACTTCCTGCAAATATGAAACTTTAAGGCCCAACCACATGTACGCAATTTTCGAGTGACAATGACAGGATTTGCTGTCGCGAAGGGCCATTTGTCACCATCGCATCGCAGGTTTCTGGAAAACCAGAAAGAAATCGCTTGCCGCCCAAGAAAGATATTTCTGCAACATGGTCCCCAATTATCACTTTGGTTGCATGCAAGGCGGCTGCCGTATTTTGTCGTTAATCTTGTTATCGATGGTTTGTTTTGATGCTTCGGTGGTAGCTTGCTACAATGTCTACGGTGACTTCGCGGTCGTCGTGCGAGGTTGTCACCAAGTTGGCTAAGTGCGTCGTGGTGTTGTAGCACACTCTTCTGGGCACCTTCGAGGTCACAGCAGATACTACTGTTGCAGTTAAACGATTGCAAGAAAAGATAGCCGGGAATTGCTTCTATTGCGTGCACAGGCGGCGCGGGAACAGCTTGCAGAAGATAGCGGCTCCAACCACCGAAGATGAGTGAAGTGCAACAAAGCTGAGTGTCCTAACTTTTTTTTTGCATTAACGCATTTTTTTTGCTCGTACTGAAAAAGTTCTCATAAAATTTTTCCAGCATAATAAATGCACCCCTAACTTTGCTTTGATTTTTTTTTAGAAAAAAAAAGTGCGTACATTACACGATTAAATACGGTATTTTCTCGCCAAGGTTTGGATAGCGACGTGTTTGGGTCGCTTAAATTTTGCATTTTCCTGCTTGTGTGCAAAGCTGATAACATCTAGGTGAGTTGAGAAAAATCTTCACGCATTTGCTGAATTTCGTTGTGAGCCTGTTGGGCTCGCACGGTGGCCAGTGATGTGGGCTTGGCGATTGCCATGAGCCGGTCAGCAAGCTAAATGACACTAGGTAAGCCTTTCTGCTTAGACGCAGCGACAACCAAGCGGACAGCTAAAGGCAGCTTTTTCAAAAAGAGTTCTTGAACTAATGCTGTGCCTGCAGTGTTTCGCTGCGGAGTTGGTACATGTGCCAGCTCACTGGGAGTACGGTCGTTGAGGTCTGTGTGCCAAACCAATTGATGTAGGCCCTGCAATTCAGGGGGAGCGACAAAGTGGACGAGGTTTTCCTTTAAAGTTGCATATACTTTTTCAGCAGTTGGGTCGAGTAAAAGATCCTGTATTTCACTGGCTATGGATAACGGGAGACTGCTTATGACATAGTGGTATTCGTCGTGGACATCAAAGTCGTAGCAATGTTGATACTCAATGCTGGCGGCTACTCCATAATTCTGGGTCACCAATGTTGGAACGCACGGCTAGGCTGGTATAAGAATATAGAAGCGACATGCATCCCAAATAACTGAACTTTTGTGCACACTGAAGCTCACGAAGAAGAGCCATATGGTTCCTCTTGCATGTGCTCTTGGCATAGCGCACTGAAGTGTTGTTGCAGCCAAAAGAATAGCATGGGTTGCTGAAATGTTTTTTTTACTATAGTTATGACTCGGTGAAAGAAAAGGATTGAGTTGTGGAGCTCTGTAAAATTTCTTTATTTCCAGGAGAGACTATATAATGCATGTTCAAACAAGTATGAAAAGTATCCAGTCACGTATAATGAAGAGCAATCTTGCTGCTACCTGATCCAGTATTGACCCAGCTGTAATAAATGGGTTCCACTCACGGCTGCAGTCATCAACCCTTTCAGATGCCACTTGTGGAAAAACTGTCTGTAAACTTGTGGAATTCATACAGCATAATTTCAAGGCACTGAATATTATATTGCAATGCACAGGAGCACAAGATGGTCTTAGGTGAAGGCCACTCACCAGGTTTGGCAATTTCGAACTGAAAAGTGCCATGCGTATATGGGGTCACGATAACATTTGCCGAAATTTGCAATGCCCCGCAGGGGCGTTGGCACAAGCAGGCGTTTGGTGTGTAGCGACACTACGGACCCGAGCTAACGGGGGGTTTCGACCTCTCTCAGGCCTAGCCGTGCGTGGCTGAGCCATATCCGGGGAAAAGTGAATCCTGGAGGTTGAACCAACGCCGGGTGATTGGACCTTTAAGGCCTACCAGCAGAGGCAACACACCCCTTTGGCCCCAGCTTCACGTAGATGGTACCCCTGGGCTGACCCACACAGGGGAAATTGGCAGTCACCTTTTCCTGTCTCTCTCTTTCCTCGTCCTTGTCTTTCTCTCACACTTTTCATGTGTCCTGTCGTCTTCTTTCTTTCATTTATTTCCAAATTTTCTGGCAGCAAGGGTTAACCTTGTGTAGGTATCCAACCTTGGGTAAATACATTAGGTTATAGCGGCGATGCATGGCTGGCATCTCCAAGTGCTTGTAAATCAACTTTGTAGTGTCCCCTTGTTGGGCTCGATGGTGGGTGGCCACCATCGCCGCCGAATAAATACTCTCCAGACGGCAAATGCTTTTCCCCCCTTTTCTTATCGCTCCCTCAAAAGGTAGTGCATCGAAGAAGCAAGCACCCTAACTAAATGAAAGCAGAGCTTCTCAAGGTACCATGTCATTCATAGTCAAAACGAAAAAAAGAAAGTCCAAGTGATTTCATCATTCCTAGTGTCAAAAATTCTAACGGAAGAAATTATCCCAGGGTACAAAGTCACAAAGCTGTGAAGTGGCGACCTTCTATTGGATGTTCGAGACAAAGCACAATGCGACAAACTATCTAGAATTGTATCATTTGGGGACACACCTGTTTCAATGGGCCCACACAGGTCTATGAACACAGTCTGTGGGGTAATTTATGATGATAATATTATTGATCTGAGTAAAAGCAAACTGTTAGAAAGATGGCACGATGAAAACGTGAAGGTACAGAGAAACAGACACACCCCTACAAAACACATAATAATTACCTTTGAAACCAGCGACCTACCAGAATCAATAGAAACCGCTATTGCAAGCTCCATGTAAGACCATATATCCTCAATCCTTGTTGATGTTTCAAGTGTCAACATTTCGGGCATGGATCGCAAAGTTGCAGAGGGCGCGCCACTTGCGTAAAGTGTGCACATATCCGACAACTGCACCTCAGAAGCAACTCATTGTTTGAACTGTGAAGGAGATCACCCTGCCTACTCACGATCATGCCCCACATGGAAAAAAGAGAAACAAGTAGTAGAACTCAAGGTCAAATTCAATCTGTCATTCCAAGAGGCACGTTAACGTTTTGCACTGCACAACCCCTCTTATCCTTCCTTCGCAGATGTGATGCGCGGGGGCGCTGCTGCGCCACATGTTTCTGCACCCGCGAGTGTCACCCAGAGTGTGGCCGCGGTCGTGCCATCAGCGCCCTTGGCTGGAGCAGCCTGTACTGCTCCGCCACCTGACAAACAGGGTCGGCAGACACCTGTGTCTGTTGGACCCCGCACCACTGCAAGCGCAGTTAGGTCCGAAAGTTCAGTGAATGTGCCTGCCGAGCAGGCACCATCTTCACCTCACAGAGGCAATGGATACATGTCCCACTCCTCTGGCCACTCAGATGCTGAAGGATAGGCACAACTCTTTGGAGCGCGCCAAAAAAGAAAAAACCTAAGGCAACACTTTTTGTACGCACAGCACCACACAACTGTAAAATGACACAAATACTACAATGGAATGTCAGAGGACTGTTGAGGAACCTTGACGATGTCCAGGAACTTTTACACAAGTATACACCAAATGTTCTGTGTGTGCAAGAAACACACTTAAAATCGAAATACACCAACTGCTTACGCAGTTACGTTATTTTTCAAAAGGACCGAGATGATGCGATTGCGTCATCCGGTGGTGTTGCCATTATAGGTAATAAAGGAACAGCCTGTACACATTTACTGCTTCAAACATCTCTTGAGGCAGTGACTGTTCGAGCTGGTATATTAAAAAAAACTAGTCACAATTTATTGTATCTACATACCTCCACATCGCCAACTCAATAAACACGAATCCCTGTCTCTAATTGATGAACTTCCAGAGCCGTATCTTCTCCTTGGAGACTTCAACGCACATAACAGTTTATGGGGAGACTCGCGGTGTGATGTGCGAGGTCCTCTAATCGAACAATTCCTTTTCTTTTCTGGTGCATGTCTCTTGAATCACAAAACATCAACGTATTACAATATCACTAACGACACACACTCGTCAATGGACCTTAGCATTTCATCTCCATCGCTTTTTGCGCTCCTCAAATGGAAAGTCATCAATAATCCATATGGAACTGATCATTTCCCTATAGTTCTCAGCACTACAATTGCAAATGAATGTCCTCCGCAGGTTCCCAAGTGGCTCACCCAAAAAGCTGACTGAGAACAGTTTCAAAAAGTTACTCTCTTAACCTGGAATGAGATGAGTGCGTCAAGCATAGAGGCTGCTGTGGATTACTTTACTTCTTTTTTGGTTGACGTTGCAACGAAATGTATTCCACAAACAAGCAGACTGTCAGGCAAACAATGTTTTCCATCGTGGAATGAAGAGTGTCGTAATGTGCGTAAAAAACAAAACAAGGCATGGAAGTTGCTTCGAAACTCGCCGACCTCCGAGAATGTTATAAACTTTGAGAACATCAAGTCCCAAGGCAGGAGGATGCGCCAACAAGCTAGAAGAGAAAGTTGGCATACGTTTTCATCGGGCATCACCTCATATACACAAGAGGGTAAAGTATGGAACAGGGTGAGAAGAGTAGAAGGAAAACAAGCATATCCACTCCCTTTAGTAAACGCACAAAGCGACAGCTTGGAAGACTAGACAAACTACCTGGGTGCACACTTCGAGCACATTTTCAGCTTTTCACACTACTGTCCAAAGTTCCAATGCTACAAGACAAGAGTGGAGAAACATAGACTAGACACGAAATGTACTAAATACGAGGCATATAATCAGCCATCTGCTTGGCTGAGCTACAGGCATCTCTTAATTGCTGCAGCAATTCTGCCCCAGGATCTGATCATGTAATCTATGGAATGTTGAAAAACCTACCTCTAGAAACTCAAAAAACCTTACTTGCCCTGTACAATGCCATCTGGCTTTCCGGCATCATCCCTCCCTCTTGGAAAGAGGCCATTGTCATTCCCATATTGGAACAGGGCAAGGATACGTCCTCGGTTACTTGTTACAAGCCCATCGCATTAACCACTTGCCTTTGTAAACTCTTTGAAAAGATGATAAATCGCCGACTTATACAAACAGGCTACTTGACCTGTACCAGTGTGGTTTTCGAGAAGGTAGGTCCACCATTGACCACCTGGTATGTATTGAGACACAGATCCGAGATGCTCTCATCCACAAACAACTATTTCTCTCTGTGTTCCTAGATATTCAAAAGGCTTATGACATGACGCGGCGCTTTGGTATACTTCGAGACCTCTCAGATCTAGGTATATGGGGTAGAATGCTTAGTACAATTGAAAGTTATCTCTCCAATCGGACATTTGTGTTTGAGTACGCGCAGTCTTGTCCCGAACATTTGTCCAGGAGGCAGGGGTGCCCCAGGGTGGTGTGCTAAGCTGTACTCTTTTTATTATCAAAACGAATTCGTTGCGGCTTTCCATTCCTAGCAATATGTTTTACTGCTCTATGTAGATGATGTCTAGTTCGACTTTAACTCTTTTGCTACCACGGGAAAAGGGGCCGTTTTTACTAGGCATAAAAAACAACCTTTTGTGGTTAGATAATAATGCCTTATTTACAATATTTGGTGCCAAACTGTAGCTAAAAGAATGGTCTGACCAATAACATAAATGTAGCAAATATATTATACACATTAAGTAAAAATGTTTAGAATGAAATGTTTCTGCAGTGATTATACAGCTAGCACTTTAACAATGAGAACAACTTAAAAAAGAATGAGGTTAAAAATAATTCAATATATACAATTAGTAGCTTCTTATGTTGCAAAAAGGGTGTACAAGTTTCAAGAATTATTGCCGAAAACTGTTCTTTCCACAAAAACGAAAGTTAGGGGGGGTGCTGCCGTAGATGGGTTATCCTGTGCAGCTTGTCATCGCAGACGGGGTTTGTCTGCTCCTGGGTCTGTGACAATTAGAAAGACAAGGAATGAACAAAAACAGCTTCTGCACATAATATTCAAAGAAATCAGGCTTGAAAATGATTCTGACGTATTCCAGTAGAGATGAAGGCGAGGTAACTCAATCATTTTGAAGTAAATGAGGATTACAATGTACTTCATTGGGAGTGAAGTTCCTCCACGAACTGCTCCTTTCCGCGTATGTCTGCGTCTCTAAAGCATGTATCCACGCGTATTTGTTGGTGTAGTCGCAGATCATGCTGGTCAGCTGTGCAGTAAAGGACAGCTCCATGAAATCAACGGCACAGAAGCGCCATAAGTTACTCTGGAGTGTGCCTCCGACTTCGACCCCCTGATTTCGTCTCGAAAGGCACTGCACACGCTTGACAGATGCCGGCCTGGAATCATGTTTGTGGAACGTTAAGACCCTTAAAATGAGTAAAATTGCTGTGAGTGCACACTCCGTCGCTCGTAACTACTAAGTAGACAACTAAATGTGCACCTCGCAAAAGAGCAGCGCTTCGAGATAGGTAATAGTGCACTTTATGTTGTAAAAGACTATGTCTACTGAGGGCAGGTAATAACCGCAGAGCCGAACCACGAGATTGAAGTAACTAGAAGAATAAGAATGGGTGGAGCACATTTGGCAAGCACTCTCAAATTATGACAGATAGATTGCCACTATCCCTCAAGAGGAAGGTATATAACAGCTGTATCTTGCCGGTACTTAGCTACAGAGCAGAAACCTGGAGACTTACACAGAGTGTTCAGCTTAAATTAAGAACGACACAGCGAGCAATGGAAAGAAAAATGGTAGGTGTAACCTTAAGAGACAAAAAAAGAGCGGAGTGGATTAGGGAACAAACGGGGGTTAAGGATATCATAGCTGAAATCAAGAAGAAGAAATGGACATGGGCCGGGCATGTAGCGCGTAGACAGGATAAGCGCTAGTCGTTAAGGGTAATTAACTGGATTCCCAGAGTAGGCAAGCGGGTTAGGGGGAGACATAACGTTAGGTGGGCAGATGAGATTAAGAAGTTTGTGGGTATAAATTGGCAGCAGCAAGCACAGGACCGGGTTGACTTGGCGGAACATGGGAGAGGCCTTTGTCCTGCAGTGGATGTAGTCAGGCTGATTATGATGATGAAATGTGCACCACACATGCAGCCGGTACTCACTCCCTGAATTTTGCGGCTTGATTTTACACATCCTGGTCATCAGGGCTGTAATTTGATGTGTAACATCTTTTCCAGACTCACTTCTGCTGATTCCATCCTCAAAATCTGATGTTGATGCGCTCAATTCGCAAGAAACGCGTCCTTTTTTAGGGCCATCCGCACGAAAAAGCGACGCCATGGTCGGCGTGCACACGCAGCTACCTGAAACTGCTTGAGGCGAGGGAAAAACTATCCAAAGCAAAAAACAACCAAAACATCACAGATATCAATTTGCATTTTCCACTTTCTTACATAGATGGCGTTAGGTGCCCGCGAATTCCGCGAGCATGCGAGGATTTTAACTTGAAAATGCATCGTTCAAATTGAATGATTAGAATAAGTGCAGTTGCGAAAGAGTTAAGTCTTGTAACCTGGCAATGTGTGAACGCCAGGTCCAATTAGGTTTGAACAAGATATCGAAATGGGCGTATGAAAGTGAGTTTAAACTGAACTCACAAAAAAGCACTTGCGCCCTATTTTCCAGAAAGAGGGGCCTTCATCCTGACCCTGACATCAACCTGCATGGTCAGCGTCTGCCTGTAAAGACTGAGCATAAGTTT
The DNA here is from genome assembly GCF_043290135.1 of Rhipicephalus microplus. Classification (NCBI taxonomy): domain Eukaryota; kingdom Metazoa; phylum Arthropoda; class Arachnida; order Ixodida; family Ixodidae; genus Rhipicephalus; species Rhipicephalus microplus. The sequence goes on from NC_134710.1 coordinate 8,548,312, forward strand.
CTGAACATTAGACTCAGAACTGACCTTCATACCACACATTAAGCATATAAAAATTAAGAGTCTAAAAACCATGAATATTCTGAAAGTGTTATGTCGAACTACATGGGGTAGCGACAAGAAGTGCTTGCTGAACCTTTACAAAAGCCTCATTCGCGCTCGCTTAGACTATGGGGCCGTCGTTTACCAATCTGCAACACCAAGTGCTTTAAAGATGCTGGATCCTGTGCACCATTTGGGCATCTGCCGTTCTACCGGTGCTTTTCGTACTAGCCCCTTGGAGAGCCTGTGTGTGAATTCGAATGAATAGTCGCTCCACCTACAGAGATGTTACGTGTCTTTTGTGTACTTTCTGAAGGTGAAGGCAGACAAGCGAAACCCCTCTCGTGTCACGATTGGTGATTTGTCTAATTCTAGCTTGTTCCAGAACCGTGCTTCGTTGAGGCAACCCTACTGGCTCCGTGTGAGGGGCCTCGCCGAAGAAACAGGCGTGCCACTTCTCGAACACAGTTTGATGGCTCCTGCTCCATATCTGCCGCCATGGCAGTGGCAGCTCATTCATTGTGATGTCTCTTTCGTGGAAGTCACAAAGCACGTTCCATTTGCAGACATTCATACATACTTCCTCGAACTACAACATAAATACACAGGCCCTGAGTTCTTCACCGATGCCTCAAAACCCAACACTTCTGTGACATATGCAGCAGAAGGCCGATCCTTTATAGAGGCCGGCATTCTCCATCATGATGCAAGTATTTTCACAGGAGAAGCTTATGCGATTCTGGCAGTCGTAAAACACATCAAACAGATAAAACTAAAAAAGGCAGTAATATACATAGATTCCCTAAGTGTGGTAAAAGCCCTAAAAACCACAAAAACTTCGTCATAGTGTCGCTGTACTCACTTTTATGCACTCCATACACATTAAAACAGCATGTCGTTGTCTGCTGGGTGCCAGGTCACCGTGAGATACAAGGAAAGGTTTTGGCAGACAAGCTGGCTGCATCCGCCAACGACACCACTTTCTATGCATCAATACCAATCCCTGCACTTGACTTGAAACCTTTTGTAAAATGAAAGCTCAGGGGCTATTGGCAGAGTACGTGGGATAGACAAAAAGACAATAAACTTCATGCTATTAAGCCGCAACTTGGTAATTGGCCGCCATTATCAGAACCCCGACACACAGAAGTAACACTTACAAAGCTAAGAACAGGACACACACACACTCTACACATTCATATCTTTTGTCTGCTGGCGATCCACCATTGTGTGAAAGATCTGGAGAACCACTTACGGTTCTCCACATCCTCGTCCAGTGCAATGAGTTAGACGCTCTAAGAAAAAAGCACTTTTTACAACCCTATCGACAGCAGCTCCCACTACACCCTGGGATGCTCATCGGTAGAGATTCGCTTTTTAAACTTCAATCACTTTTCAAGTTTTTAAAAGATGCCCATAGTCTTCACCCCATATTTCGAGGTGATCAGTAGCTCAACCTCTGTACAGAGGTTGCAGCTGCGACGGCCCTCTTCACCAGCATTGTCATTTATTCCACCTCCATGCGTTTCACGTCACTGCCATGATTTTAATAATTTTTAGTCTTAACCCGCCTTAGGGCGTGGAATTTTAGGCCCCTTTACAGCCGCGCAACACTATCATTGTTCATATTCTGTTCATATTACTTGAATAATGCACCATTGCTTTTCTCTCATTATTGTTTATGGAGCTTTTTGGCCATCACATGGCCCTTTGGGCCAATAAACACCATATATCATCATCATCATCATCATCATCATAATCAAAATTTGAAACGCTACGTGTTGGGAAATGGGTCAAAGTTCAAGATGAATGCTGGTCTCCCTTCTTTTTGCGGGCGTGTGCCCAGAGAATGAGGGCATGACGTACACGTACGAATTGCCCTACGTACACGGCAGTGCTGTGACGGTCCTCTACGTAGACGACTGGGGCTCTGATGTTGCCAACAGTAGCTTGTGACCTGGCGAAAATGACTTAACACAACATGTGTAGCTTATGTAATTTGTTGCTTGAATAGATTAATAAAACTTGAGATAATGAGACACAATAAGGGAATGTGTGCATTTTTTCAATTTTCCTCCCCGTGAATTGCAATGAGATGCGGGGCTTATGTGCCTGCGTTTCGCATGTATTCATGTCCCCGCAGATAGCGCATCGAGCTGACGCTTGTCCTGGAAAAGAAATTAATGGTTCTATGTGTTTGAGCACTCATTATGCTCATCTACTCTACCACGTCTAAGCCAGCATTTCCAAATCATCCTGTAGAAACAAGCATTAGGCCACAAAAAAAAATATATATTGTCGTCTGCTGCTTGTGCGTCGCGAGGACATGGCTCTCGAAAATCACTACTTCGTGACGTGTTCACAGCTCATCGATCACTTAAGGTATATTACGCTTTCGTTAGGAGCTGTAAGCAGATGCATGATCAGATTACTACGAGCGGGTGCGCGGTGTACGAGCCTGGCGCGTCATCGGAGTCGTCTTTAGGCCAAACTCCGCTGACGGCGAGACTGCGGGCAAGAACGACGCACTAGCGGACTCGTGGTGACGTGCTTCTTCACAAGCAACCAAGCATATCACTCGTTTGCTCTTCGGAACAGCGGACAGGCATTTTACGCATTGGTAGCGGACCCCACAATCAAACTCGTCATTCCTTCTCCCCCCCCCCCCCCCCCCCGCCCTTTTCCTCCACTGCCAAGGATTGCTCTGAACAGCGGCTAGCAGTTCTGTGCGTCGTCGCTCGAAAATGCGGTACGAAGCGCAGAGCGCGCCGATTTTTTGTCATTGTAGCTACACATTTCGTGCATCGTCACCGAACGCCACCACCACGTGCATCACGCGCCGGCTGCACTGTCCATGCGGCCGCACAATCTGCAGTCATATGGAGTGCTATCAATAAGTATTTGTGATGCTATTTAGACGAGCTTGGAGCCAGGCTTGGTATCGGCACGAGCGTCTATGAATGTTTTGAGACAACGAAAGCCTCGTAGATTAGCGTTTCCGCGACTGGTCGTATGATGATGCGTTTCATGGCTAGAGTGGCAAAAGAGCATGTATGAAGCAGGGGCAAGAGTATTTATATGCTTGTCTTGCATCATTAAATAAACTGTTAAAAAATTCCTGTGCAACCATCAATCTCCTGCCCATAACTTTGTTATTTAGAAAGAAGGCATAGGCTGTGATGGTGTGAGCCATTTTCTTATGCAATAAACCCCTCTCTATATAGAAAATGTTCAGTGGTTATTTGTAATCAAGTACTTAATTACATTAGTGAATGGCACACTGGGCAGCGACCACATGCCTGAGAAGTCGAATATCACCAGACAAACCTGAGATCACAATTTTTATATGTTTTAGAGACGTAAAGAGAAGTTGAAACTTTATACACAGTTTTCTCAAAACAGTTTTTTTTTTGCATTATGCTCAGCTCTTTCACGAGGTTCAACGAAGAAATAATTCCTCTCTTATTAAATATTTGTGGTATCACCTCGAAATTTATATGGAAGCACTGTGAGGCCATTCTTAGTGTCCGTGCCAATTTTCGTCAATATCCAACCAAAAACAAAGTTTGTAGAAATAAGTCTGTCGAAAACTTTGACAGGCTTTTTCTCACAAGTGTGTTTTGGGCGTTCGGCATTGCTCGTGTAAAGTGTAGCATGAGAATGACTGGATAGATTTTAATGTAGTTATTTTTTTCCTGAATCCCAAAACATTTCTTGAGGGTCTGACAATCTTTGAATTCTTGTTTATGGCCCAGTTTTTTTTTCTAAAAGATGATTTGTACATGACACTGTTTCTGACAATGTGTGTAGGCAGCAATGATGATCTCTATAAAAAAAAAAGAGAAGTGATAAAAAAATTTTGAGATTGTCATACATAATAGTCTTCTTTTGCTTTTGTGTTGAGATCGACATCATTTGCAGCTTCCTGGCATAATTTGTTACAGCGCTAGGCTTTCCATGAGCAGACCATATAAGTCGAACCATGTAGCATAATATGACTTCAGGACTACTCAAGGTGTTATGATGAAACTGCATGTTTTCCTATTCAAGACACTTATGAGTATGCATGCCAAAGTTCATTGCTGTAGGTAAACAAACAAGCTTTTTTTCAACGCCACTTCCCCCCCTTAATATGCCAGCAAAAGCAGGTACGTGTTTTGTGCCCGGCTGCAAAAGTGGGTACAAGTCATTTCCAGAAAGGGTGTCGTCGTTTTGAGCTTCCAAGGACAAACTTTGACGGGAGATTTAGGCCCGTAATAAACGGGGTGACAGGGAACTAACCAATGACTGCGTCATTTGTGAACCGCACTTCAAGGTGACTTTTATAGAGAGAACTTATCGTCATGTCATAAATGGTGAGGCAGTTGAAATTCCACGCGATCGGCTGCTGTTAACAGAGGACGCCATTTCTACAATCTCCCTGGATGCGCTAAAATACTTCTCGAAAAAAAAAAAACGCAAACTAAATGGAAGGAAAGAAACCTGTGTGAACAAGGTGAGCCCTCGATAAAAAAAAAAAGACTGTAAAGCAGCAGCAGTCTGAGAAAGTAAACAACAGCTTTGAGCAGAATTGGAATTTACCATAGCCGTTAACACTGACACGACAGAGGTGAAGCCGCAAAGTGGAGGCAGTGTGGAATATGTGTGCCGCAACATCAGGCTTTCAAACACAAGCTGGAACAAACTATCGTTTCCCACTGAACAAGGGACTGCCACTTTCGGCCTTCACAAACTCGAAGGTGCCGAGTTGGATCACCTACTGCTGCCGAAATTGGTGAAGTTTGAACAGGCAGGTGAGGAAACTGGAACATTAAGTTGCTTCATTTTTCTAAAAACCAAACCGCTACGAAAATGCGATGTTGCCTCACCAGATGAGGCATAGTTGGCACTGAACAGTGCACATTGTCTGATTTTATCTGCTGGCTGCGGTATAAAACCGAACACAGTTGGAAAGTACGAGTCTTTTGCTGGCTCGTACTTCTCTTCTAAGTGCAGCCTCACTTTTGTAAGCAAGGGTCCTTGCACACACAGCAAGTATCCACGAAAGCTCTTGCAAAAGCAGCAGTCACGAAGGAAGCGTGGCGTTTTAGTTAAACGCTTTATAAGGCATGCAAATACTCGCCGCCGTCTAATAGCTCCTGTTAGTTTTTTTTTTTCACTGTGTTGAACTTTTTCTCGCCAAGCTCAACTTATGCATGATCATGTAGAAAAAAAATATACTTTTCTTGCAGAACTAGCTGGATGCGTCGTACAAGCATTTTTATTACACTGCCAGAAATGCTTTTTGGATATACTTGGTGGTAATAGAATGAACGAAATGTAGCGTTGTGACATGCACAATATATAAACGGTGAGGGAATGTAGCCCAATTTGAAACATTCAAGTTAATAATAACTGTTACGGTTTAACATCCCGAAACCACCCTATGATTTTGAGATACGCCATAGTGGAGGGCTCCTAGAATTTTAACCACCCAGGGTTCATCAACGCACGCATAGGTCTCAGCACAGGGGTCTCAAGTATATATTTGCCCCCATCGAAAATGCAGCCACCGCAGCCAGGCTTCGATCCTGCGACGTGTGGGTCAGCAGACGAGTGCCTTAAAGGTGCCCTGAAATGCTTTTTCAAGTAACCACAGAATGAATTCACTGCAATAGCTTATTGTCTCACAAATTTAACGCTGCAAAAATTTTAATAATCCGTGCAGTGCTAGTGGAGTTACAAAGGCTTGTCACATGCTGAAATTGCATTCTCTTTTCTGTCGTCCCGACGAAAGTGCTGGAAGCTAAGTAGGGAGGGATGGCAAAGCCACAAAAAAACGTCACACGCGCCTCGTGGCCTTGAGCACTTTTTTCTTTTTTTTCTTTGAATGCTCCGCTTTTTCGGTGTTATCGCGCGCGCACGCGAGGGCAAGTTGCGGCCTCTTGCGGCGATCTCTGTAACAAGCGAGCGCGCCATGTTCAAATAAGCCAGTGGCTGATAGATGGGTAATTCACGTGTGATTTCTGGGCATATTCCGCCATTTGTCGAGAAAATAGAAAGCAATTTTTGCTGACTTTGATACTTTATTGTGAATTCCAGGCCGCGTGCTTTGCTATAATATTTGGCTCGCGTCTTGTTGGGAGCCTCTACTACCGATCGGCAGCGTTTACTGACCATGCTTAAAAAGTGTTGCGGGGCCCCTTTAACCAAAAGACCACCGTGGCAGGTGAACGAGGCAACAGCAACAGCAAAAAACGCACATTTTTTTATGTAGGACGGGCGCCCAACTTGAAATTTGCATAAGAAACACTGGCTTCTGTCACCCGCCCTTAATCGCACCCACCTTGCGCATATCTTGCGCGAAGACTGGCAACTCAATAAAGCTGCTCACTTGTATAATATATGAGAAATTAACGAATGCACGCGGCTCAACCAGCAAAATATAGTTGTCGTCAGCCGCGCTCGAACAACCTCGCTGAACGTGCTCTCGATGTGCGCAGCGCCGCCTAAACCCGCCACCATGTTTTATCGCCCGTATGTGCACCTATTGGCCCCTGCCCGTCACACTGCCCCTTCTAACCACTGTAGTGGTGCGTTGGCTCTGCCTAGCTATGTCACCAGGTGCTACTATGCCAGTCGAAGCTCACTACTGGCCTCTATGATCATGTGACAACTGGTACAGCAGGTGCAGAAACTGCCTCCAAGCACCACGTGTCGGGGTGCCTCCCGCTCGTTTACTACAAGAGGCGGCTGCTACAGGGGAAATAGTAGTGGCTGTGAGGGGGACTCTGAAATGAACATATGAGCCGCGCTGACATTGAGCTCCAGCTCTGATAACCTCATCCAAATGTTGGGTATCTTCACGGTGTGAATGCGGCTCATTTGCGCTGTGTTGTTGCTGCTGCAGCAGTCTAGGTGACACATGTACGTTTTAATTTGTCAATCGATGCTAGAATGACCGACGCAGTTCAGCTATTTAAGAGGTTCTTGTGTACGGTATGCCTAAGTGTGGAATAAAAATACATACATAGTCACGAACTGTTACTGAAGTCCATGCATATAATGAATGTGCCAGGGAGGTTATTTATGCAAACAATAAAGGCAATCTCGGCGACACTTTCATGTGGAATATGCTTGTGATAATGCTTGAAATACATGCTATGGATGATGCGGTTACATACCTTTCATATCCACGGCTCCCTTCATATGCTCAATTTGAGACAGTGAAATGCGTACAGCTTGTAAAAGACTCTCCGCATGTTTTCTGGGTGCTGTTTTTCTGTGAATTCCGACAGATGTGAAAATGAATAAAGAGCACCGCAACCAGAACAGCCCTGCTCGATATGCTTCTGTCAGATGTGTCATCGCAGCCACTTACAATCAGGATCGTAGTTGAGGACATACTTTTCTTTGCTGCTGCATTAATGAACACATGCTTCATGACTGAGTGACACATGACACCTTTAGTGCATGCAAGTATAATGAAATCTGATGCATCTAGGACTTCTGCAACAATGAAAACCGTGAAAAATTTCCACATATGATGATACTATCCACAACGATAACGCGCTTTGAGGTAAACATGCTATGCCTCCGTACAAGGCTGATTCTATAAAATGTGGTGTGGCACATTTCAGTGACAAGTGCTTCACAGAGCTGATTATGCTGAGCAAGTTGCTCTGAGACATAACCGATGAACCAACGCCGAAGACAAGTTCTCGATAGCATTTTATAGCTACAGCTAATTTCTTGTGTCTTTGTAAATGGAAAACTGCAAAAAAAAAGAAAAACTAATTTAATCTTTTCTGTGCCTTCCTGTGCAAATCACCATGACAGCTAGTCGGCACACCATTTTTCTGTCTTTGTACAAGGACAAACAGTGCGTGCACCACTAAAAACAGAACAGCTATTGTGGTAGGCGCTGTGGTTTTTGGCTACCGCCCAAAACTAAGTGGCAGACAACAGTACCACCGCATTTTCGTGACGTATGTTCGGTGGAATTCTGTATGTTCGGAACAGACCAACAAAATTGGACAGAGTGCTGCCTATTGTGCTTCGTCCTTTTGTGTTGGTCTGCTCGGCCATTTTTTCTTTTCCGTAATGCGCTATGCCAGTTCAAGTACTTGTACGTTACGGCGCCCATCTGCCAAGTTGTTTCTAAAAGTGCAGGTGCACACTTGGGTTTGGCAGCATAGTATTTTAGGTCGATGAAAAATGAAGATTGAACAAACACCATACAGAGAAACACTTACGTCTGTAGGGCATTTCCTAAATGTCTGGAAAGAAGATAAGAATGTCTATAGCAATGGATGGCTGTTCGTGCGTGCTGAAGACGGTTGCCATTGGGTATGTTCAAGTGTGCATATCTTTCAGGTGCAAGTGCCAGCTTGTCCTATCATTTTCTTCTTGTATTGTTTTATAGTATTTAGTACCAACTAGATCAGTTCAACACGCGTTAATATAGTTCTTTTCATTGTGAACAACTTTCAATGGCTAATGCCCTTGTCACACAGCCACTCCAGAACTCTGTTTAAGTACTTCGTCTTTTTGTCAAGGGAGATGAGGTTAATATCACACGGCCTCCATTTTGGCGTGGAAGTTAAAGGGAGCTTTTGTAAAAGGGAGTTCAGTAATGACCATTTGGGCTTGATGGAGTACTCGTTCCCACATAGCTACTGCTATGAAGAAAACCACGCTAACAAAATCATCTCAGTAATCTCAGTTATAGATTTTAACATTTCACTTTGTTCAGTATAGCATTACAGGCTGTGTAGTCCAAGTTTTAATTCTATTTTTCAGGACATCAGTGTCTGTACCCTCTACACCCAATGCTTTTCTAAGCCGCCACCAGCAAATGTAGCGTCGTATTGTTTGTTTATGCATGTTGAGACGCACACACGTGCACAGTGTAATTTGTCTTTTTATTTTTATTAGAATGCATAAAAAAAAGGCGACTTTAAGGCAACTTTGTATGTGAAAGATGGGATTTTTCGACAAATGCAGTAGCGCCGTTTCCGCCCTGTGAAACTCCCATCGAAAGCCTGCGCTAAGCTGTGTAACATAGCCACAACTCCATTTCCATAAAGCTCCAGTACGGAGTTGAATGCAGAACGGAGGTAAATGAAGTTCTGTGGTTGCCGTGTGACAGGGGTTTCGCGCACATTATGGTTTGGTACAAACCACGTCTGGAAGCTGTGGAACTTTCTTGAGTGTTGTGGAATCTTCTGATCAGACTGCGCACATGACAAGCTCTGACATGAGTGCCAGCAACAATGCTGGGATGTATGATCGTGCATCTATGAGAACCTTTGTGCTTGAGTGTGCTTGCTGCTATCGTTGTACTGCGTGTGTTCCTTGTACCTTAAGTGCTCCTTCTTCTGTGGGCCCGAGTTTGCACAATAAATAACTGAATATTTAATAGTTTGACTGCATGGTTTGCCACCATTACAACCATATATAGGTGCAAACAATGTTGGGCTTCATGCTTTGCTCTAAGCTTGTATAACAACACTGATAGTTAGTTTGTTAGTTTGACACCGCGTATGTTGCAGGAACACTTATTGGTATCTAATTCATTTTTTGCAACATTTATTTTTATGATGCAGATTTATGTTTCATTTATGTTTGCACATTTATTTAGGGCAGAAGATACTGCTTTGCCTTGCAGGTTTGCCATTGCTGGTGCAGAGGAGCATAGCACGCCAGATTCAACTGGTAGAAGTCATCGGAAAAGGCCGCTATGGCGAAGTGTGGCGAGGCCGGTGGCGTGGCGAATCTGTGGCAGTGAAAATATTCTCATCGCGGGATGAGCGGTCATGGTTCCGGGAGGTGGAGATCTATCAAACAGTGATGCTAAGGCATGACAACATTCTTGGTTTCATAGCAGCTGACAATAAAGGTAACATTTTATTTTGTTAATTCATGCATTTATGCACAGAAAACTAGGCCTTTTTTTTCTGAATACCTCAATTGCACTTGTAGTTGATGTCAGGTTTTGGAATTTGAATTTACCAGTGCGAATCACTGTAGTGTTCACTGCTCGTTGTAGACACATTTACTAAACTCAGTGACTGGGCTCTGGCTCTGGGCTGAATGATACAGTTTGCGAATTGCACTGTATTTTGAGCTGCACAAACATATCACAAGTATTGGTAGAGTGTATGTCAAATGAAGTGGTTGTGCTTTTTTTCATTTTCACATCCCATATGTGCATTTAATAACAGACTTAATCGGGATGAAATGCAAAAAGTACTCTTGCTTTTCTATATTTCATGTCCATAGAACACTTTGTTGAGCAGGTGTTAGTTGAGCAGGTGGTAACAAAGCATGAAACAATGCTATGCCCTTTTTCTATTGTGTTACTTTTACTGCTTCTTTTAAGGAAAAACAGCTAGAACAGAAAAATAGTGTGCATGTTGGGCTTACTGTACTGCTTAATAATGATATGATCTTGGGTTTTATGGCCCGAAACCACAATATCATATGAGGGATGCGGTTGTGGAGGGCTCTGGAAATTTTTACCATGTGGTGTTCTTTGATGTGTGCTGACATCGCACAATACATGGCCCTTTAGCATTTCGCCTCCATCGAAATGAGACCACCGTGGCTGGGATTGAAGCCATGGCTTTCAGGTCAGCAGCCGAGCACCGCAACCACTGCACCATTGCAGTGGACTTACTAAACTGTTTGAATATTAAGTAGCTGACATTGGAGGCTACAGTAGGTCACTTAACCATGATAACCAATATTAAATGTATTTTTACAAATGCTGTCTTGGACCATTTATGGTGTGCAAGATTAAAAAGGGATTTATCGTTGTACAAGTGTATATATATTTTTACATATACAAGACACACCTCTGAAAATTAATTAAGAGAACCGCACCTTACATGCAAAAAAAGTCGCAGCTTTGCCGCAAAGGTGAAGCAATGAATGCGTTATCAACAAATTGGAAGGTCATGCGAAAAATGGCAAGTAGATCGTAATGTGCCCCGCGTTTCTCACACATAAATGACGCATGAAACTTGCTCACACCTACAGATGAACGCGAATAAGCGTCTCAGTTGTTACTTCGCTGTGCCTGAAAAGCGCGCTGCAACGAATACAGGAACCTTTGTGTGCCCGGTAGCTACAACAGAATCGTTCCGGTGAAAGCCCAAGGCGTGCTGTTCTCCCCACCCAAGGTGAGGCCGCGCACGCGTGATTGCCCCCCCCCCCCCCCCCCGGCTCTCCGCGGCGCAAAATACGTGTGGGTGATGAGAGCGTGCCGCTGCCACGTCGTGACGATCTGGTGACGCGCCTTCATTGCGCCATCTTGCTAGTAATACTAAAACACGATAGTTCCCCTGAGGTGGCCATCGCCAGTGGTAAGTGGAATATATGAATAGCTTGTCGTTTCGACGTTGAAGGAGGTGCTCCTTCGTGGCTCAGTGGCTAATGCCTCACACTCACAAGCAAAAGGTCGTACGTTCGATTCCACCCACCAGAGTTTTTTTCTGGATTATTTTTTTTCTTGCATTTTCATATATATATATATATATCCTGCCCATGGCAAGTTATCTTTTCACAAACTTTTCTTTCTTCATATTCACATTACAATTCGGTTTAACATCTTTCCTTATACTTTACTTGGCATTATTGTCTGTTAGATGTCATTAATATTGTATAAAATATGGAAAAACGAAGCCTTAAGTATAAATTTTTTTTTAATATATATATATATATATATATATATATATATATATATATATATATATATGTGGATACCTAAGGGCTCGTTTTTCTGTGTTTTGACACAATATTAATGAAATCTAATAGACCATAATGCCAAGGAAAGTATAGGGGAGGTTATTAGACCAAGTTGTAAGGTAAATGTGAAGAAAGAAAAGTGGGTGAAAAGATACTTTGCCGTGAGCAGGAACCAAACCTGTGACCTTCAAATAACGCGTTCGATGCCCTACCACTGAGCTACCACGGCGGCTATCCTCCCAGCCACTTTATTGGGTATATATGTGAATTTAAACATGGGAGTGTCAGTCAGCGCCATCTGTAGCCATGGTGGTGAGTGTGGCACTTTCTTTTATGAGCATGTGTGGCGCCACATAGCACATGAACTTATTACGACCTGGCAGCTGACCAATAGTCCCTCTTATACAACCTAAGGCACCAAGTCTGCTAGTAGGAGACCCTCGTTAATGAATAGGGAAAGAAGTGTATACTTAAGGTCTCGTTTTTATGTGTTTGGCACCATATTAATGAGATCTAACCAACCTTTCAAGAAGCTTGTTTGCTTGCAGTTGGTAAAACAGATTAAACGCAGTGGCGGAAAGTTTGTTCCTGAAGGAACTCGTCGAATTCAGCCGAGCTGAACTGTGGTTCGTGGTCTGTAGCTATTTCGCACTGGTCGCCATCACTAGCCAACACTTCAAGCAGAAAGTGCCCGACTGTCGCTGTAGAAACTTGTCTTGAAAATATACTTCTGGCCATTTGCTGCGGCTATCAATAAGCATTACTGCATAACGGCAATTGATGGGAGCTTGCTCAGATGGGCTCGGTTTTCTCCGAAGGCTTGTCAGAGAAAATTGCTGGCTGCATAGGGGCTGCAATTGGCCTTGCAGATTCGTCACATGATTGGCAAACACATTTTTTAACCAGTTGTTCTACATGGTTGTCCAAACGAGGCTGCCAGGACAACTCTCGCAGGCGGCTATTCATACGACTGATCATTGGACTAGAAACTAGACTAGAAGGACGATAAGATACTTGCATGTGATTTTTGTATGATTTCGATCAAAGGACGAATAAGTGTACTTGGAGCTTCGATCCTTTCACCACTGTCAGTCTTAGGCAGTAACTAGTTACTAGTAATGTGTTACCAGTAACTAGTTACGTTTTCACTCAGTTACTGCAATTAAAAATGCAATTACAGTTACTTCTCTTTTTATTAAAAAAAATTCACTAGCAATTCTCGTTAAAGGCCGATATTATTCCTTTTTTTGAACTACCCTTTTTATCACATACACTCCACCTTTTAGGGGCGAAGCTCCTTAAGGCGTGGGTCTGTCCATCCTCGGCGTATGTATGTAGCCACCTCTAGTTTGTAATCAGTCGCATTTCAATGGAAGTGAAATAGGTCCGTGTGTTGTGCGATGTCAGTGCACGTTGAAGGGACACTAAGGAGGAACCATGGCTTAGTTTATTTTCACAAACTGCACTCTGAGAACTCTAATGCCATCTGTCTCACCATTGTAAGTTTATTATTAGTGGAGAAAATCAAAGTCCCATTTTTAAATTTCGTGCCAAAATCTCCACGCCTGACGTAAGAAATTTCAAAGTGTATTTTTGGTATTTTTGTGACATTTGCTCGAGGAAATTTTAGAAAAAACTTTGTATGCTATGTCTATGGTACTCACAGATAACATTGTACTTCATTTTTATTTTTTGGAAGTTGTATAAGACCCTGTAGATGCCTTCGAAATTTTTTATGTGACGGTGTTTGGCATGGCATGGGAATTTGAATATGGCATCACCACTCGCATTTTTTTGCACGTTTTTTTTCCTTACTAAGCATCGTGTAAATTTAAATTGGTATTTTTGCGATTGTGAAATTGTATTTTATCAATATGCGAAAAATCGTGCTCCGTAGTGTCTTTTTAAAGCAATACTGCACAAAAATTGGAAAAACTGACAAAACTTCGAAATTCGACTAAAAAAATGCCCCTGTTTAGATAAATGGAGTTGATTTCCCGTATTTTTCAACAGTTGGTTGTATTTTTGGTGGGTTGTCAGCAGGCGAAGGCTGCTTGTGAGAGCAAGTTGTGATGTCACACTCACCGAGGAGCATGCAGGATGTACCTGTTCTTGTCTTCTTCTTCTCGTATGCGACCTCTCCTTTCATCTCACTCTTTTTCTTCCACATAAGCGTTGGTGCATTGCCCCCGCCGGAAGCATTGTTCGCTGCTGTTGCTGTTCATATCTGTTCTGGTAACCGAAGTGGGAGTTGAGCGAGTTGAGAGAAGCAGGCGACGGGCTGGCATTCTTGACTTGACCGTTTTGGGTGTCTGTGGCGTCACGAAAGGTCACCTTCTCTAGTTCACGATGGGGCCGCTAGATGTGGCAATTTTTGAAAAACTCGTTAATTTCACTATTTTCCCGTAGTTTCTGCCTGGAGTGGAGGTTGTCTATCGATTTCAGGACCCAATACTGTATTTACTCGCGTAGTGAACGCACTCTTTTTTTAGAAAAATTGGAGCAAAGTTGGGGGTGCATTAATTATGTGGGGTAAATTTTATGAAAACTTTTTCAGTATGAGCAAAAAAAAAATGCCTAAATGCAAGAAAAGTTATGTCGCTCAGCTTTGCTGGACTTCACACATCTTCGATGGATGAAGACATCCTCTGCAAGCTGTTCCCACGCCATCTGTGCATGATATAAAAGCGTTTCAACGCTAAATTTTTTCGCAATCGCTGAACTGCAACAGTAGTATCTGCTGTGATCTCGAGGGGCCCCCAAAAGCGTGCGCTACGACGCCATGATGCACTTGGCTAACCTCACACGATGACCGTGCCGCTGCCGTTGACATTGTAGCAAGCAACCAACATTGCAGCAAGCTACCACCGAAGCATCAAAACAAATCCTTGATAACACGATTAACGACAAAATACCTCGCTTGCAACCGAAGCGAGAATCGGGGACCATGTTGCAGAAATAGTCACGACCTTTTCTGGGCGACAAGCAATTTTCTTCTGGTTTTTCATAAACCTCAGACACGATGCCGACGAATGGTCCTTTGTGACAGCCATAGCGTCAGCAAATTCTGTCGTCTTCTCTAGAAAATTGTGTGCATGCAGTTTGGCTTTGAAGTTTTGTATTTGTAGGAAGCGACAGTCGGTTGGCGTGGAAAGTTTCGTGACCTTCACTCGCTGTGTGCTTGTCAGCTGCAATGTCTGGAAACACTCGTACCATTCGTGAACCCAGCTGTGAGACATAATTGACAAAAGACTGGGTATGTGCCACACACAGATAGAAAGAAAAACCACAGGGCACGTGGCAGCGGGCGAAGGGGGGAAGGAATTGAGCCGAGGTGGCCAAGGGGGGTCGGCATAATAATAATAATAATAATAATAATAATAATAATAATAATAATAATAATAATAAAATGAAAGAGATCCAACGGGCAAGAAGGCGCCAGGTTTCGCTTAGCGGGACTGCAGCGGATGAATGTAGGGAGTGCGCTTATTATGCGGAGAAAAGAAAAATCTAAATTTTGACGACTGAAGCTGGGAGTGCGTTTATTATGTACGTGCATTCATTACAAGAATAAATATGCTATTTAAATTTAGCTAAAAATCTTGGCGACAAAATTTTGATCAGTATTCCTAAGAACGCCAAATGGTCGAAATTTCTGGAGACTTCCATTATGGCGTCTCTCATAAGCATATCGTGGTCTTGGGACGTTAAACGCCACATATTATTATTATTGCTGTTCACGAGAACATGTTGCTAAAAGGGATATTTTTTCTGCAGAGGACCATTCACATGTAAATCAGTCATGTTGCTACTTAACAGCTTGTTAAGTTCAAGACCCTCTTTTGGGGGGGGGGGGGGAAATGGAGGGGGGCTGTATAAACGTTTTGTCACTTGAGCTCCTAGCTCACTTGGTGTCCTAAGGGTGCATTCATTAATCAGAAGCTCCAAGCTAATTATGTTTGACAGTTGGCTAGAAGGGGACAGAGGCGTGAAACGGCAGAAAGCCAGAGGGGCCATGAACTATCAAAGCAATTTTAACACAAAAGTGTTTCATGCCAGGGTCTACCACGACTCCACTTTCGTCATGGATGTGACATTGTAAAATATGTACTAACAAATTGCAAAAGAATCACAGTATAACCACAAACTGAATGATGATGAGTGGGGCAAAACGTTCGTCCGTCCAACTGTGGGTCGATCTGTCTATCTGTGCGTCTGTCTGTCTATATGTCCGTCCGTCTAGTGAACACTCTAAGTACCACCATCTTGCATCTTCCCATAATATATTGATTATATACAAGTACCGACATGTAGCGGACATTCCAAGAACTCTCCTGTGGCACATACCTGAGAGAGGTGGTTACTACAGAGGACGATTGGGTGACGCCTCAAAGAGCTTCGCCCGTAAAAAGAAAGTTTTGCACTGAGTGTTGAGCCTACGACCTCTTGCTCAACAGTGCACGGTGCAAAAATGCTAAACTACGGAGAATTCATTGTCGATTTTGTTAACAGCGAGTCATTTATATACATCATATACCTTGTCACCAGTAGCTAGATTGTGCAAAGGCGTGCATTGGTCGTGTTCTTCAGGTCGTCATCTCGTGTGTTGTAATGCGCGCGCGCCTCCTTGAGGCATTGTTTGTACACACTTATCTCGAGATTCGGGCACTTTGTACCTCTTACGCTTTTACCACAAGTTTGCTTTTAAGTTACAGTGGATAAAGAAAGTACGGAAGTCACAACACTTGCTGGCCCGGCCGTGTTTACGAAAGGAGCGAGCTGCTCACACACGAAGTATGAATTGTGGCAATTTGCGCCCGTCCTGTATATACTTGTGCATTTGTCACAGGTGAAACAGCTGCGCCGTTTGCACCATTGTGCGCCAAGCTCGCTTACTTGCACCATCCTGCATCGAAGCACCCCTGTTGCGCTAAACTCGCCTATCAGCGTCATACTGCACCGCAGCACCAAAATTCACGAAAGCCATCAAGCGCTGTGTTTGGGAACGTAGCTGAAACATCGTCTTTTTGGTTTGACGTAAACTGTTATAGTTTCGGTTTCGTAATGGCTGTGATCGCTCCAAGAGCAACTGTGCACTTTGGTCCTAAGGACATGGTTGCAATCGCTATGCGCGCGCGATCACGGCAGGCATCAGTGTGAATTACTTGGGAACCCTTCTACGTGCTGCACTTTTAATGCGAAGAGACGGTGAGAACAGCATCTGTGCCCATTTTGTTGAGTTACGCGATGTTGAATTTTAAAAAGTTGGCTGTCAGCCTTGGAATTTGTTGCAATCGAATTCGTTGCTTCGTCATTCCTGTGAAAATTTCTTTATAACATGATGGCTGCATTCGGAAATGAAATCAAGTATGGCAGTAATGGCGCTCAAAAGATGGGGAGCGGTGTCTGTTTCCCGGGACTGCCTAGCAAAGGCGGGTGCAACGTGCACATGACTGCTCATCGAGCATATATGCGTACTCTCGTTCATTTGGCCACTGTGGTTCGCGCTTATCGACTCTGTGGTTGACGCTCACGCGTTCAGGTAAAAAGCAAAAAAATAGACATGGGCGGCTATACATAACCAAAAGAGTCTCAGTTGCACTGTAGAACAATGAATGCGATAGCAACAAATTGTAAGGTTATACCAAGTGAGACTGTCAGCTAACTGATTTGGATAAGATCTCGCGTAACTGTACAAAATGCTGGTGTATGAGAATACGACCACTTCAAGGAAAGCAACACTTTTTGCACATTCTCTTCGCGATGAGAGTGCAGCACGTAGAAGTGTATGCGAGTCGCCCGCTGATGTTTGCAGAGCTAGTGTGTGCACCAGCGATCGCGACTACGCTCTTAGAAGCAAAATGCATAGTTGTTGCTCGAGCGACACCTGCGTTCCCCTCGCCCCCTCGCTCAGTATTTTTTTAAGGCTTTTCCAAGATGGGCAGAGTGCTTCCTCTCTGCTTCAGCTACAGCCCTCTCGGGCGGGGGTATTGGATGCTATCGCACGCGCCCTCCGAGCGGTGCAAATGAGCCGGATCGTTTGACCTCTGCTTCAGCCGCGTTCGTTTCCCCTGCTTGCGCCTTTATACGCGCAGATAGAATGTACAATACGCGTGAGTATTTTATCAATTAGGACTTTATACCGGCCGTGACGACAGTGACAAAAAGCCGTCGGAAGTGCCTATATAATTCCTGTTGCAATAATGAGGCTATTGTACAATTTATCTGAGTGTTTAAAAAATTGAACAAATCTAGCTTCACAAGTGCTTTGAACGGGGCTAAATCTGTTCTAAACTTGCTCTAAAAGGCCTGGCTTATCCAAGCGTGCCCCAAAACGTCTTTCTAGCTGCTCCAAGCCTGCTACGAAAAGTACTTTTGCCTGTTCCCAGGGCTGCTCCAAACCTATGTACCCTGTTCCGCCCCTGGTTTGTTTCATGCGTCTTTTTTTCTGCTTGAGCACCGCACTTTAAAGGGGTCATGACACCCAATTTTTGACCGTAATCTGTGTTGTCTGTGTTGATCCTTGTACATCTACAGACAAGCTGACGAGCTTGTATCGCATTTGGTCATGCCGTTAATTTATAACTGACTGTTTTTATAAACGAGAGAGTGGCCTGAGAGTTTAGCAACACTGGCGTGCTCTCTAACCATGACGTAACGAACTGCTTACCGGGCGCGCCACTGCATGGTCTGCATTTCGGAGGACAATCGTGTTCCATGGTCAGCTGCACTTGCAACCGAGCTTTTTCTGCGTTGTTCAACTTGCTACTGTAAATGACTTGCAGCGGTTGTTAAAATGCCACCGGATCACCCATGTAGCGCTGGTAATTGCAGCAAACAATTTTTGTCAATCTGTCTAATGTCAAAAAGCATCGTTTGAATGTGCAATGCGTATGTCGTTGGGCATTACGGATAAATATTTACCGAAAGTCCTTGCAGGCAGTGCTATGGTTAAGCGTGACACTTGCTATTTCTTTACCAGAACCAAATGCAATAGACGGAGTTTAAGCAAAGACTCAGCCAAAATGTATGTCGTAACTCAGCGCATCACTGACATGCAGTTCACATTGGCTAATATTTACATATGCCGTATGCAACAACCGATGGAAAAACAATGGTCTTAGTGTGCGGAATTGTTACGACCACTCATTCATCTTGTTTATCGCCAAAAGTCGTGCATGCACGTATGCTAGCAAACGAAAATCTGCATGCTTTACTGGTTCTACTGCGGAAAGTAACACTTGCTCGTGAATGCAGCATCGACAGATCGTCGTATCTCAAGCTTGCTTGTCAACCTGGCATGCTTGAAATAAAGCTACTTATTAATGCAGCAAGCCATCTGCAACGTCTGCCACAACACCAAGGTCGTTGACATTTGGATTCGCCCCGTCTTCGACGCTTTCTTCGTCGCTTGACCTGAGGGCAATGGGGTCGAAGACAAAATGCCCAGCGTACACGACGTCACCTCTTTTGCTGTTCGATGAACCACTGCCCCAGTCGTTAGGTGATGATGGTGCCGACGACATGGCGATGTTGCCAGTAACACACCACAACACTTGCAACACTGACACGGGCGGACCTCGTGGCAAGCAACACTCGCAACACTGTGACACTGACCGCGTGTGGTAGGGACTGTTAGGTAGCAGACGATGGCACTGCGCCTTACGGCTTGTGACGTCACGCACAACATGGCAAAATTGTGGTCGGTGACGGTGGGCAGAGTTAGCGCGAAGTTTACAACTGATGACTTCTATGGCTTATATTAGACTTAAATGATCTTATGCAGTCCAGTTTTCACATGTGTGCAAGCATATTTGGCCCTCCAGCTTCGTTTTTCACTGAAAACCGTCAATTGTTTGGTGACCATGGCACGACCCCTTTAAGTGCTTAGCTGTGACAGTTGTTGGTACGTTCTTGTCCTGTGTATGCTAATTTTGTGCGGGCTTTCTGCTTGCTGTTCCTTGTGTGACATTACAATTCGTTTCTGTAGCATTCCAGTTTCGTGTTGTACCGACACTTAGAGTGATCAGCCACGTTTTTTTTAAACTTCTTTGTGACTTGTGAAAAGTCTACTCCGATTTAACACAACAATTATTAACAAAGTGGCAAAGTTTTTGCCCCCTATAGAGGTGGCATCCTGCCTTTTAACAGGAGAGACAAAATGCTGCTACGCTTCACTGCGCACGGGAGTGCAAAGGCAGTCATCAATGCCCAGCACCCTCTAGACAAGCTCTAGAAGGTGTTGCACAGCCACGACAGTGAATTTTTGGAGATTCATGCCTGTTTAGCACAGCCCAGATATTATTATGGCGGTGCTCAGGGAATCCTATGAAAAAGTCTGTACACTGGCAAAAAGAGAAAAGATCAAAAAAAAAAAAGAGACGTTGAACCCGGCTGTAGCGTCTTCGTGCGTTACGGTGGTGGGGAGTGTCTTGTCCATACCTTTCGAGCTCATAGGGCATGCCTTTAGCAAACCTATCTCCACACCATTCAAGGAACACTATCCATGTTTTCTCGTTCATGCACACCAGGACCCTGCTCTGCCGGAAGCACCTTTGCCACCATTCAAAACAAGTGTCAACGCCTCCTCGGTGGCCTAAGGGCAGGATTACCATGGCAGCGCCAAAACACTGCACGACTTTATGTTGCCCTAGAATGCCATTCACACTTCCTGTTGTAGCACCCTCTCACGTAGGACTGTACTGGTACGAGCCACTTATGAGCGCTGTCCAAGCTCCTTTGGACAAGCATCCCACCATTCTTAGCACAGTGGCCCCCTCCTACTCATCAGACGTCATCACTGGTTTCGCATGTGGATTTGCTGACAGTGCCACAGATTATCATTGTGCAACTCCATGTAAAGGTCGAGGCTTTGCCAGCTTTGTGTGCAAGGAATGATGTGTTGGCCAACATTGTTAGATTAGGTCAGTTGGGGAAAAGCGCGCACCCGCCATGCCACGGAAACGGCCTCAGCCCCTATCACGCGAAGCTGCGGCGCAGCGGTTGCGTTAGGATCGGTTCTCCGAGGGTCGTCTGCTACTGCTCCGCGTTGAACGGCGCAAGGAAGTCATATCTGAATCAACGCGAAGCCGTTAAGGCAACTTAAAAAAAATATTTAACACTGTTGACTAGTAAAAAGTTCTGCAGCAGTTCCGATACCGTTCTACTCATATCTAAGCAATATTCTCCTGCTTATGTTAATTTTGAATTTTTTTACAACCCGATATTTGGCTATGAAGAGCCAAATTGGAGTAGATTTCGTGGCTTTTAGTTGGGGTTGCGATCATGTGGAGACCTTTTGTTGCGCTTTTATATGTTGTTATTTGTTTGTCAATTAATTATATCAATTTAAAATAATAATGATAACCAACAATTATCCATTTTCGTGTTCATTATTTCGGGGGCTCCTTTTCTGGCTAATCGCTTGTGGCAGAGGATATAACCCTTTTCATTTTGGTCGAATCAGATTCACCGCCGCCGTCCATCAAAGCCGCATGTGATTAGGTATTGGGCTTTACATGATGATACCTTGCTTTACATCACAAACGGCTACTTATAAAGCCGGTCGTGCTTTATATACACCAATGAACTCATAACAAGCTTGCATAACTTTACCTCCGCATTTACATGAGAGTTTCCTCACGGAGGGAGTTACCTTGAATTAAAATAAGACGTTCTTTACCGCTGCAAAAACAGGCTTGTAGTGGTGAAGAAGGAGGCACAAACAAACATGTACAAATATAATGCATAGCCAGTACAGTTTTATCCACTGCTTGCAAACTTTATTTACATGCAGCACCCTTTAAAGTGCCATGGCAGCATTTGTTTACCAATGGCGTCAGTTCCCCTTCACTCTACATCAGCTTCACCTTCTTTCGAACAGATGAAACGCAGCCACCAGCAGTGAACTGTTTGCAAGCGTCTTCTGCTGCAAAATGCATGCGCAACACTATGTACGTCTGCAGAAGTTCAGCAGTCAGAGTGTCTTTGTGTGTACAGCATCCAACTCCTTGCACAACACAGCACTTGAGCGAGCCCAGGATGTCCCAAAAGGTGTCCATGCAGAGGCTGTTTTCTTGCAGCAGAGAAGAGATCTTGCTTTTAACGGCTCTAAACATGTTGAAAAGCGCCAATGATGGATATTTAAGGCGCCCCTCTTTGAATTCTCTCTCCAGTGTCAGAAATGCTTCTGGGCACTGCGTATGCGATGACTGGATTTCAGTGATGCAGGCTGCACACTTTTCATGCTTCAAGAAAGAGTGCACAAGATATCCACACAAGTAGTACACAACGCAATCTTGTGCAGTCGGTGTGCTGTCTGAATGGTCTGGCGCAGTGCACTTTTTGCCCGAAGCAGCCTCCGGAGAATTGCAGATCTCCAACAGCTTCGACTTGATCTCATCTTGCAGCCGTTCATGTGTTGCCTGCCGTTCTTTCTTTCCTGCCTTCATCGTTTCTTGGACAGCAGCAAGCACGAGAGTTGGCTCTGGCACAACATTACCAACGATGCAAGTCTTGATAGGGGTGTACAGACTTAAAAGTCTGTATATGTGTGAAAAGCTCACAATTGTCGGGTGGTCTTCATCCCTTCTGAAGGTTCTGGTGACTCCGAAGAATCTCTGAAAGACATTGAAAAGATGGTATGACGTCTGTTTCAGAGGTACAGTCCCGAACATAGGTCGTCCTCTCCTTTGGTAGAGCGAATCTCTGGATTCTCTGCCTGTCTTGCTTTCGGAGGTTTCCTTTTCGGTGTCGTCTTCGGTTTTGACAAGTCAACCGGGATATTAGGGAAAATCCGGGGAACCGCCCCTGGCCTAATTGCCCACCTTCCACGCGGAATCTGAACTGCGCTGCCGCAGATGACGTGCTTGTAACATGTGACGAGGTCCTGAGGTTCAAAATGTACATCGCAAATGTAGGTCTTCGTCGTCACCTTGAAATTTTTTCGAGGAATGGCAGCAGCCCAAGCCTTCAGCACTTCAGGGTCGTTCGGCGGTTTGAAGAAATGACGCGGAACGGCAGACTTCTCTTGCGAGCCTTATCCACTTCGACAGCCGGCGCGCTGCAGGTCGGCATGGCAATGATGTGTTAGCCTCGGCCCACAAGACAATGGCACATGATGAACGCGTAAGACACCACACTGCCGCACGAGAGACGAATGCACAGTAAACACCGCGACTCAACGCGACGCGGGCAGCCGGTCGCCCTCCGCCGTTCTCAACGCGACACCAGCGCTGCTCCTCGGCTGGGATACGAAATGTGGCCGCCTCCGGCGCGGTGTTTTCCAACTGACCTAATCTAAAAGCGTTGGTGTTGGCTGCAGCCACCTGAATATCTTGAGACCAGCTCATCCGAGAACTGCGGAGAGTTACGATGTGCTTTCATTGACCTGTCAACCCAATTGAGCTTCTCGGTGTCTGAACACTCCAAATTTCTGTCTGCCCCCCGCCCTCTTCATTGCTGGTTGTCTGTGAGCTTGCGAAGTTTCACAGGTATGAAGGCATTAGGCAGTTAGGCAGCAGTGCTGAGTGGATTGGAGTGCAGCTGTGATTTCAGCTTTTGGCCAGGTTCTTTATGCCACCAGCGAATTCAAGCAGACTACTGCCAAGGGCACAACTTCAGAGGGGCAGCCACCTGGAGCTGTGACTGAGCACTGCAGCTCATCGGCACACAGCTGCAACCTGGTAAAACAGAAAGAACAGCTGCGCCATTTGCGCCATTGTGTGCCAAACTTGCTTACGGGCGCCATCTTGCCCCGAACCACTCTTGGTGCGCCAAACTCGTCATTCAGCACCGTGTTGTGCCTCAACACCAGAATTTGCAAGTGCGGAAAGCCATCATGCACCATGCCCAAAAACATGCCTGAAACGTCTTTTTTGTTGCATCGAAACAGTTATAGTTTCGGTTTCACTAAGCCTGTGATCGCTACAGGAGCAGCTGTGTACTTTGATCCTTAGGGCGTGGTGATCGCGCTATATGTGCACGATCACGGCAGGCATCAGCACAAATGGCTCGTTACAGTTCTGCGCACTGCACTCTCAATGCAAAGACACTGCTGTGAGGAGAGAATCTCTCTTTGGCACGGCTGTATTTTTTTACACCAGCATTTTATAGAGTTAAGCGATATCTGATCTAAAAGAGTTGACTGTCAGCCTTACATTGTGTTGCTGTCGCATTCATTGCTTAGCTATTCTAGGAAACTGTTTTTTTTTTAGAAAAGAAAAAAAGCGATGGCAGTAATGGTGCTATAAAGAAGGGGGGTGTCTGGTTTTCAGAACAGTCTAGTCTTTCGTGTCCTTCTTGTGTCTCTGTCGTAGTTTTCTTCTCGCACTGTGACTATCGTCATCGTTAGTCTAGTGGAGTCTGGTGCACATAATGGCTCAGTGAGTGCATGCACGTATTCTCGTTCATTTGGCCACTTAGCCTCGTGCTTATCTCGACTTGGTGGGTGATGGTCGCTCGTTCAGGCAAAGAAAAAAAAATATGGTGGCTGTACATAACTAAGCCACTGTTGCGCTACAGCGGTGAAACAATGAATGTGATAGCAGCAAATTGTAATGTTATACTAAATGAGGCGGGCAGCTAACTCATTTGCATCAGTTCTCACGTAACTGTACAAAACGCTAGTGAATGAAAATATGGCCACGTCAAGGAGAGCCACACTTTTCGCACAGCCTCTTCGCGATGAGAGTGCAGGACGTAAAAGCGTAGGCGAGCGGTTGATGGCTGCTGAGATAGCATGGGTGCCAGGGATCGCAACCACGCCCTCAGAAGCAAAGTTCATAATAGCTGGTCGAGTGAAAGATGCCCCCCCCCCCCCTCTCTCGCTAGTTTTAGTGCCCTTATAAAATGAGTGGAGTGCTTCCTGTCTGCTTCGACAACTTTGAGCTGTCCGAAAGCCTGCGCTGCGGCGGTATAGGGTAGGTCTAACTGTCCTTACCTCTGAATTTTTAAAGTTCTTTGTACCGTATTGTACTGTGCCATGTTCATCTCCCTTGCTCGCACGCTTCTACTGGCGGATAGAACGTACAATGTACAAGGGTATGTTATCAATCGGTAATTTATACAGGACATGACAGCAACGGCAAAACCTGCTGGGAGTGTCCATATACGAATTTATATTGCAGCAATGAGGGTATCGCACAATTTATCTCAGTGTTTGAAAAGTGCAGCATTGTTGCTTTACAAGTGATTTGAACGGTGCTGAATCTGCTCGGAATGTTCTTACTGCTCTAAACTTGTTCGAAAAGGCCTTTCTGGCTGCTCCAAGCCTGCTCTAAAACATCAGCCTGCTACAAAAAGCACTTCTGCCTGCTTCCAGGAGTGCTTACAAAACCATGTACCCTGTTTCAACCCTGGTAAAAGCACCGTAGCCTGGCTGTGCTGAGACTCTGTGTCGATATCTAGTGCCAGGATGTGGCAGCCGATGGCTGGGAGCATTCTCTACCCACATTTGTTAGAAAAGCTTCTTCCATGTTTGTTATTGACACTGGCATGTGTCGTTCTATATGCTCTAACAACACAACCATACCAGTGTTTCGAACCAATTTTAGAAAATACTCTACTTTACTCTACACAATTTGTTTTTTCACCATACAATTTACTCTCTGCCTAAAAGTAGTGCAATGTAAAAATTAAATATTCAGAGACCACACTTCACTGTACCACATGCAGACATGATGTGGTATTGTAGTGTTTAGCTACTTTGAAAATTAGTTTGAAAAAGTTAGTAGAGAGAACGAACATGAAAGACATAAGAATGGAAAGAGAGAGCTCCGGTATTCGTATGGGAAGACCCACAGTTAATAAAAAGAACAAAGGGCACTCGGATGCTCTATGGATGGCAGTGTGAGTGATATGGTGACAAAAAGTGCAGAGAAAACATGGGAGTGGTGGTAAATGTGTGTTGCATAGCAGTGCTGTGAGTAACGACCGAAAGGGAAAGACAATAATTTAAAGGGATACACCTTGCCATTTGAAGCGAAGCTGGGCTGCCTTAGTACGCATAGTTATAAAAAGAGATATAGTGAAGAAGAGAAATGCACATAGGAGGTGAAGGTAAGGAAACGATGGAGCATGTTGAATTGAATGTGATGACATAACCTGGGTCCGTGCCAGGGCGCTAGCCTAAATAAACCCTTGGGTTTTAGAGGGGAATTGGTGGCAGAAAGGTAGGGAGATTACAAAAAAGAAAAAAACAAGGAAAAGCAAATAAACAATTGCGATAAGCCTCATGAAATTAGGCTGTGAATTTAAGGATTTTTTTGTTGGATGAGGACCTTAATTTATTTAGAAAAGATTTTGCCATAAAAAAGATAATAATAATGAAGATTGTGAGCTTGGTGAAGCACAAGTTACCATCTCGTCAAAAAGAGGCCCGAACGCTTTTTCATCCACCTATTCACCGTCGTAAAAAAACTCGCATGATTCCTTGCGCACTCACCTACAGTAACACGAAGGCAAAAATCTTGTTTTTTTTGTTGTTGTCTTCATCGACTGACTTGATCACTCTGCCCTCGAAAGATTGGTGTATTATATGTAATACTGTATTACCAGATATTGATCATTTTAATTCATGATCAAGGTTACAGGTGTACATATGTAACTTTGGCCTCTTCCAGATAATGGAACATGGACACAGTTGTGGCTCATCACAGACTACCATGAAAATGGCTCACTCTTTGACTACTTGATGAGGATACCAGTGGATATAGCAACAATGTGCAAAATGGCTTATTCCATTGCCAATGGTCTGGCACATTTGCATATGGAGATCCTTGGCACTCAAGGTAGGTCACCTGAAATTCTCTCAATTCAAAGGTAGGCTTCAACAGACATCGTGAAATATTCTGGTCAATGCATCGTAATAACGCAATGCCTGTACCTTGAGCCATGAACACACCTCGCCTGTTTTCTTTTTTGGTTCAGTGCTTTTGTTATGTTTCTTTTCAAGCATACACCCAGCCTTAGCAGCTGCTTCTGATGAGCTGCCTGCATCATCCCATGTGATTCCGTGGTGAGCGCTCCCCCATTGCACCTGTTCCCAGCATGCGGTAGTAGGTGTGGCCTCCACAATACGCCTGTTCTATTTTCCTGTGCTGCCCTCTAGCGTTTTGGTAGGGGCCAGGAGAACTGGCATTGCTAGAACCATAGAGTTTCCTATAAATACACTAAAGGGAACTCTCGTGCTGGTGTCTATGGGAGCTGCAACGCATAGCGTTTCAATAAGCATGGAAATTATGGGTATGACATGGATTTGCCTAGTCTTCGTACATCAGGTTCGTTCTAGCTTCACGTGGCTTGAAGCTGCTTTGTCGCGAAACAACAATCGGCAAATGTTCAGCAGTTGCGCTTCACCACCTTAATCCTTTAGGCTTACCATTTCAAATCCGGTCACTAAGTTTGAAAGGGTTCGTTCTTTCCTTCGAAACAAAACTGAAACACAGCAGTAAACGTAGCCACAAGTGTGTTTGCTGCCCGCAAGCATAAAGACTAGGCAAATCCATGTCATACCTGTAATTCCCATGGTCGCTGAATGATTGCAGCACCTGTGTCCCCTCTAGTTAATTTTAGGAAACTCTATGGCTAGAATGAAGACCTTTGATACTAGGAGGTGTTTCGCAACTTTTCCGCTAAAGAAGGGCACATGCTCTTGGGCATTGTAGAAAACGTGGATTGGTTCAGGCAGAAAGTTCTCTGTATAAAGTAGAGGGATGTTCCACTAAAATAGTTATTGGAGGCATTGATCTCGATTAATGCTACTTTTATTCCACTGTCCAAAAGGATAGGTTTATCAAGTTTGATCAATGTAAAACAGTTTTGACAATTTCGTTCAAACACATTGAGCTGGTAGATCAGGTCGTTAAGATTTTTAGCAGACTGGTTTAAGCTTCTTGCATCAAGTGTAATTTATTGTAAGGCTTT
Source organism: Rhipicephalus microplus (assembly GCF_043290135.1). Classification (NCBI taxonomy): domain Eukaryota; kingdom Metazoa; phylum Arthropoda; class Arachnida; order Ixodida; family Ixodidae; genus Rhipicephalus; species Rhipicephalus microplus. The sequence goes on from NC_134710.1 coordinate 8,576,005, forward strand.
AAACCTGTGAACCAGTACAGATCATGGTGCGACTGTTTTGAGTCGCTCCTGCTCATGACATGGGGGAGGGGGGAGCAATGTCACACAGTTGACTGATCTCATTGGATGTCGTTACTCTTCAAACTTAATTTGGTCAATGAGTCTTACGAAATTATGTCTCATCAAGCATTGGATGAGATGAAACACGGTCACGAATGTTTGATGAAATTATCTGAGGTTTCGGAACTGCATACTGGTTCCTTGATCACTGAATTAAACTGGATGTTGTCAGTAGGTGATACAAGTGTGTGTAAGTGGCAGGCGTAGTCACTGTTGTCCTATTTATTGTAGCTGGCATTGACTGAATGTTTAATGATTCTAGGAGCAAACGGGAATGACATGTTTTCTGTTTGTTTGTTTATTACTGTCAACCCCAAGCAGGGGGTTTTACAGGAGTGGAAACAATTTCACAAGATAACATACACTTAGTGTGGCATTCAAAATAAAATAAAACTGAGGGATGTACACTTGCATTGTGTGCACTGAAAGAAAAAATTGAAAAGAGAATCAACGTGCGGCAACACAAGAATAAAAAGATAAATGCTATGCAGCATGTGTCTCTCTAAAGGTGCAGTAAAAGCATTGAAGAATTGATTATTGAACTTTGTTGCATTCTGTTATGGCCTCGGAAAGAAGCTGTGTTTAAAAAAGTGTCATTTCGGGTGACTGGCGGCTGTATGTACAAACTGCGTCTGTGTGTAGAGCATGGATCTGGGAAAGTTACGAAGAAATCTAATAAGTTACGTTTAACCTGGTTATGAATGATGAGGAATAGAAATTCTAAATGGTCACACTTGGTTCGTAGTTTTAAAGCGGGAAGGCTTGCATGGTTGCAAAGTTTGGAAGCAGGGTGTTGTACGCATTGATATTTATCAAATAGGAATCTGGAAGCCATCCTGTGTTTATATTGGTTTGATTTGATTGATTCATATGGGGGGTTTAACGTCTCAAAACCACTATATGATTATGAGAGACGCCGTAGTGGAAGGCTCCGGAAATTTTGACCGCCTGGGGTTCTTTAACGTGCACCCAAATCTGAGCACACGGGCCTACAGCATTTTCCCCTCCATCGAAAATGCAGCCGCCGCAGCCGGAATTCGATCCCCCGACCTGCGGTTCAACAGCCAAGTACTTTAGCCACTAGGCCACCGCGGTAGGGCATTTATATTGGTTAGAAGCGGGGTGAGAGTCCCATACTGTCTTAGCATATTTGATTATTGATCATACTAACATTTTGTACGCCAGACTTTTCACCTTGGGTGTTGCGCCATGTAATCGTGCCTCAGGCCCCATAGAGTTTTATTTGCCTTTCTACAGGTGGAGTCTATAGGAGTGTTTCACCTCAAGTCTTGAGTAAATATTAGCCTTATGTATTTATATTTTGTTACTTTTTTTTAGTTGCCCCGCCGCGGTGGTCTAGTTGGTGGGAGGAGGTCAAGGCACCGCACTACGTAAATCACATCTCTAATTAATAAATATTGAAACGGTGTATAATCGACACTGTTTTGGAATATCTGTGAGTAGACACAGCATAAATGGGAATCCAGGTAAGACTGATAGTAATGCTAAAGATAACTAGATAGGGTCCTAGGTCTGCAAAAGAAAGTGGAACGCACTCAGATTCACTCAAGAAATATATTTCGCCCTCTGGACTCACTTGGACTTATCATCATCATCATCATCATAATCATCATCATCAGCCTGACTACGTCCACTGCAGGACAAAGGCCCCCATGTTCCGCCAGTTAAACTTGGTCCTGTTCTTGCTGCTGCCAATTTATACCCGCAAACTTCTTAATCTCATCTGCCCACCTAATCTTCTCCCCCTAACCCGCTTGCCTTCTCTGGGAATCCAGTTAGTTACTTTTAATGACCAGCGGTTATCCTGTATACTTGCTACATGCGCGGCCCATGTCCATTTCCTCTTCTTGATTTCAACTATGATATCCTTGACCCCCGTTTGTTCCCTAATCCACTCTGCTCTCTTCTTGTCTCTTAACGTTACACCTACCATTTTTCTTTCCATTGCTCACTGCGTCGTTCTTAATTTAAGCTGAACCCTCTTTGTAAGTCTCGAGGTTTCTGCTCTGTAGCTAAGTACCGGCAAGATACAGCTGTTATACACCTTCCTCTTGAGGGATAGTGGCAATCTACCTGTCATAATTTGAGAGTGCTTGCCAAATGTGCTCCACCCCATTCTTATTCTTCTAGTTACTTCAATCTCGTGGTTCGGCTCCGCGGTTATTACCTGCCCTAAGTAGACATAGTCTTTTACAACTTGAAGTGCACTATCACTTATCTCGAAGTGCTGCTCTCTTCCGAGGTTGTTGTACATTACTTTTGTTTTCTGCAGATTAATTTTAAGACCCACCTTTCTGCTCTCCTTGTCTAACTCCGTAATCATGAGTTGCAATTCGTCCCCTGAGTTACTGAGCAATGCAATTTCATCGGCGAAGCGCAGGTTACTAAGCTACTCTCCATTAACTCGTATCCCTAACTGTTCCCATTCTAGGCTTCTGAAAACCTCCTGTAAGCACGCGGTAAATAGCATTGGGGAGATTGTGTCACCCTGCCTTACACCCTTCTTGATTGGTATTCTGTTGCTTTCTTTATGAAGCACTATGGTAGCAGTTGATCCCCTGTAGATTTCTTCCAGAATGTTTATATATACTTAATCTACGCCCTGATTCCGCAGTGTCTGCATGACGGCTGATATTTCTACTGAATCAAACGCCTTCTTGTAATCTATGAAGGCTATGTATTGTGGTTGGTTATATTCTGAGCATTTATCTATTACCTGATTGATAGTATGAATGTGGTCAATTGTTGAGTAGCCTGTTCGAAATCCTGCTTGTTCCTTTGGTTGATTGAATTCTAATGTTTTCTTTACTCTGTTAGCAATTACCTTTGTAAATAGCTTGTATACTACAGAGAGCAAGCTGATCGGCCTGTAATTCTTCAAGTCCTTGTCATCTCCTTTCTTATGTATTAAGATGATGTTAGCGTTCTTCCAAGACTCTGGTACTCTTCCCGTGAGGAGACACCTCGTAAACAGGGTGGCTAGTTTTTCTAACACAATCTGTCCTCCATCTTTCAGTAGATCTGATGTTACCTGATCCTCACCAGCAGCTTTGCCTCTTTGCATGCTCTCCAAAGCTTTTTTGACTTCTTCTATCATTACTGGTGGGGTGTCATCTGGGTTACTGCTAGTTCTTATAGTATTAAGGTCGTGGATGTCCATGTCCTTGCTAGTGTACAGATCTCTGTAAAACTCCTCCCCTATTTTAACTATCCTATCCATATTGGTAGTTATTTTGCCTTCTTTGTCCCTTAGTGCATACATCCGATTTTTGCCTATCCCAAGTTTCCTCTTCACTGCTTTGACGCTTCCTCCGTTTTTCAGAGCGTGTTCGATTCTCTCCGTGTTATACCTCCTTACATCACATACCTTACGCCTATTAATCAACTTCGAAAGCTCTGCCAGTTCTATTTTGTCTGTTGTACTTGAGACTTTCATGATTTGACGCTTCTTAATGAGATTCTTCGTTTCCTGGGAAAGCTTGCCAGTGTCCTGTCTAACTACCCTGCCTCCAACTTCCACTGCACACTCCGTAATGATACTCGTCAGATTATTATTCGTTGTATCTATGCTAAGGTTGGTTTCCTCACCAAGAGCCGAGTACCTGTTCTGAAGCGAGACTCTGAATTCCTGTACTTTCCCTCTCAGTGCTAGCTCATTTATTGGCTTCTTGCGTATCAGTTTCTGTCGTTCCTTCTTCAAGTCTAGGCGAATTCGAGACCGTACCATTCTATGGTCACTGCATCGTACCTTGCCAACCACTTCCACATCCTGCAGGATGCCTGGGTGTGCACTCATTATAAAGTCTACTTTCGTTCTTATTTTCGCCATTAGGGCTCCTCCATGTCCACTTGCGGTTTCCTTGTTTTCGGTAGAAGGTATTCAAAATTCGTAAATTATTGCGTTCTGCGAATTCTACTAGTAGCTTTCCTCTGGCTTTTCTAGTACTGATGCCATAATCTCCTACTGCCTGGTCTCCAGCCTGCTTCTTCCCTACCTTTGCATTAAAGTTTCCCATCAGTATAGTATACTGTGTTTTTGCCTTACTCATTGCCGATTCCACGTCTTCATAGAAGCTTTCAACTGAAGCGTCATCATGGCTGGATGTAGGCGCGTAAGCCTGTACCACCTTCATCTTGTATCTTTTATTCAGTTTTATTACGATACCTACCACCCTGTCATTAATGCTATAGTATTTCTCTATGTTGCCAGCTATGTTTCTGTGAATTAGGAAACCCACTCCCAGTTCTCTTCTGTCAGCCAAGCCCCGATAGCAAAGGACGTGCCCATTCTGTAGCACCGTATAGGCCTCATCTGTCTGCCTAACCTCACTGAGCCCTATTATATCCCATTTAACACCCTCTAGCTCCTCGAATAGTACAGCTTGACATCCCTCACTAGATAAGGTTCTAGCGTTAAACGTTGCCAAGTTCAGGTTCCAATGGCGGCCTGTCCGGATCCAGAGATTCTTAGCACCCTCTGCTGCATTGCAGATCTGACCGCCGCCGTGGTCAGTTGCTTCGCAGCTGCTGGGGACTGAGGGCCGTGAGTTATTTGACGTATGCATGTGGGAGGTAGTGGCCAGATACTGCACCAGGGTGGCCAATCCTTCTCTGGTGAGGGTGTGTGTTCCCGGCGGTGGTTACCGTTGAGGTCGCACCCCAGGCCTCTTTGGTCGCACCCCAGGCCTCTTATGCAGTTCCATCACCACGCGGACTTTTTTTTTTATCCCGGTGGGAACTGCGCGGCACCGGGATTTGAACCACGAACCTTTTGCATGCGAGGCGGATGCTCTAACCACTACGCCATTGCACTGGGACTCAGACTCACCCCAATTTTCCTGAGCCAAACTCACTCAGACTTACACTCAGGAAAATTTTCTTCAACCGGACTCACTCCGACTCATGCAAATATTACTGACTTGGACTTAATCAGGCTGGTGGATCGATCTGAGTCTAGTTAGTCCGAGCGAGTCGACTCATAAGTGAGTTTGCCAACCTGTGGCCAGAAGATTACAATCACCTAATAACAGGATATAGTCTTCTTTTAAGTGTCTTTCCATGAAAATTCTTTGTTCCGAATATAATTTTCAGGAAGCTAACCTTCGTATAAAAAGTCGCGTAGTAAAAATCGATTCGCAGTAATCTTACTCCATTACATCGCAGGTCTAAGGGTCTTGACCAGTACCCAAGAAAAATTTGTATCTCTCTGAAATTCGTATGAGCTGTTATTGTATCACCGAGGTTTCACTATATGCTCACTTTCAGTGCGTCGATATTTCTCAGTGCCTGTGCCGCTGCCACAAGCCAGCACCTTGCGTTTTTAAAAAGTGACGCGTACTTTACCTTTCAGGGCACGGTGGCGAGGAACTTACAAATGGCAGCATTGCACGCTTGTACTGTTTGTACCTTTGTCAATCTGAACAGTTCCCACCATACGTGCAACTGAGCAGATAGCTGCAGATGACTGTGATACAATTGTCAGCGGCAAGTCATCATTTCACGCCTGCCCCGGCTGCCAAATTGCTTTCGCTTTCTTGGCCTTGCAACCATCATGAGGAAGTCATTATCAAGGATCGATCAGCCTCTGCCATTACTGAAAAGATGAAAGGCAATTTGCAGCATGTGGTGTGAATTCAATGAACTTTTATGCGACAAAAAGTAATCGTGATCGTCGCTTATTAGATGCGAAGCAGCTCTTTGACTAGCCTGTGTAATGCTCTCCCTCCGTCTGCACTGCTCCCCTCGCCGATGCTGTTAGAGCAATGCCATGTAACTCACGCCCTCTGAGCAGTGCGCGGTGATGTCTCTCTCTTTCGCCTGCCGCGTGCTCGCTGTGTGTCAGCTCTCTCTCTTGCTTCACCCTCTCCACCGTTCGCAATGCTCGAGCCCACACCTCGCGTGGGCATCGTCTCACCCGGGCATCGTCTCACCCGCGCCACCTCTATCTATCTGTCAGTGAGAAGAAGCCGCAAGCCAGCAGGTGCGTGCGCTGCGCGCGCCTCGAGAATCTTGCAGCACTGACAATGTGGACAACGAGCCACTGTTTGCCACGTGATCGCGCCGACGGGCAGGACGCTCACAACATGCTTCCCGCTAGTTTGGCATACCTTTCCCGGCTGTCATCGATGTTGCGAGGGTGAGCGAAGCCGATCCCATTTGCGAATGGCGACGTCAGCATCGATGAGGTGCGTGCCAGGAAAGCCAAACGCAAGCGTTGGCAGTGGAAGACCAGCGACACCGACAAGGTGCGAGTGAAGAACACCAATCGCATTCAAGAATACAGACGACGCCCGGGTAACACCAACGAGATGCGAGCCAAGAAAGCCGAGCGCAAGCGTCTTTAACGTGTCCCTCCTCCCGTGTCTTTGCACGTTACAAACAAACGTTTACTTGAGTTAACACTACACCTTGTTTCACTTCAAATCATTCTTTCAGCACCCGCGTCGACGCCTGTTTCAACCAGGTCAGCCGTGCGCACCGCTGCTGCTTTGCATCCCATCAGGGTTTCCTTTGGGGAGACGGTCCATAGTTTTTGCATTTCATTGTTTGTTGCATTCCAAGGCGTAAGTTCATCGTAGGCTGTCCTAGCTGCAGAGAACTGTGTCAGAAAAGGTTGCCATGAGAAACCGGACCGCAAGGCTGGCTCCTTTTTTTTTTTCTTTGCTTTGATTCCTCACTGCCATTCTGCCCCTTAAGAAACGTCTGGAAAGTGGAGCGTCCAAAGTCAGCGGACAGCACATGCGATCTAGGATACCTCGTGGCATAGGTTGGCAGTTGGAGAGAAGACTCACTCATACCACAATTTTTTCACCCCTTACACTCTCTCACATTCGTACTGCCGTCTTCTCTAACTCGTAGGCCCTCACTCACATTCATACTCACGACTACTCACACTCATGAGTACTGACTCGTGTTTATAGTCACGCCTACTCCCACTCGTGAGTACTCGCTCACTGCATACTCACACCTACTTACACTGACAGGCACTCACTCACGTTCATACTCACGCCAACTCACACTCATAGGCCCTCATGTTCATATTCACAACCACTCACACTCGTAGGCACTTACTCACCTAATACGACTATACTTACACCCATAAGCACTCACTCACTTCATACTTACACCTACTTACACTGACAGGCACTCACTCACGTTCATACTCGCACCAACTCGAACTCACGTTCACACTAATGCCCACTCACACTCATCAGTACTCGCTCACGTTCATGCTCACGTCTACTCACACTCATAGGCACTCGCCCTATACACTCATAGGCACTCACACACACCAGCACTCGCTCACGTTCATACTCACGCCTACTCACAGTCATAGAGTCATAGGCACTTACGATCACACTCACACCTACTCACACACATAAGAACTCACTCACGTTCATACTCACACCTTCCCACACACATGCACTCACTCACATCTACTCATCATCATCATCAGCAGCAGCAGCAGCAGCCTGAATATACTCACTGAAGGACAAAGGCCTGTCCCCTGCTGTTCCGTCAGTCAACTCGGTCCTGTGCTTGCTGCTGCCACTTTATACCTGCAAACTTTCTAATCTCATCTGCCCACCTAACTTTCTGTCTCCCCTTCACCCACTTGTGTTCTCTTGGAATCTGCAAAATTAATCTGTAGAAAATGAAAGTAATGCACAACAACCTCGGAAAAGGACAGCACTTTGGATTGGTATCAGTGCACTTGAAGTTGTTAAAGAGTACATATACTTAGCATGGGTAGTAACTACGGAGCCGAACCACGACATTGAAGCATTGGTGCCTCGGCGAATTCACCGCAACGACAAAGACTGCACCTCCTCTCTGCCTCGCCTTGTCATGGAGTGCATTGCGTGTATGATAGTTTTGTGTACGAAAAAATGTGCGCTTCTTCGGAGCTGTTTCCTTCTTGTGTGGGTTTCGCTCATGCTGAGGCTTTGTTGGCTTCGTGCCGGAAGTGCTGATTGCAGGGGTCCTTTTTTATGGATTTGCGCATGTGGGCAACGTTCAGTGGCAGCCTGCGTACACAGGATTGTCGCAAACAGCTGAATGAAACTGTAATTAACGAGCTGACACCGTTATGTGCATTTTTGTACTAGCCGACATTATGTGAATGATACAATAAATTATCAAGGGTAATTCTACACTGATTGCAGATTGTGTCTGCAGAGCTGAAGGTACATATGTCGCCTTTAGATGCGGTTTCGTGTAAGCCTTTATAACTTTTGCATCGATAATCAAAGTGCAGCATGTGTCCACTCGCATAAATGTGGAAAAAAAAGACAGCGTGGAGAACACTTCGGCATACTAAATAAATATAATGGTTGTTGATATATATAAACAATATAGTCAAAGGTGCAGATTTAGTAGGGAATTTCTAGCATGTATGTGGGAAATTGATGAAATTGGACACCCCCAATAAGGAAAGTGAAGAACTCTGTTTATATAATATCGATGTCGCACGCTGCCGGGCCCGTAACCGCACGCATTTTTACCCTCATTTGTGGTTGTTGTTTTCAGGGTTTGTCTGCACCTGTGGTGAGGGTCTGCATAATAATACAATAGAGTGAGTGAACGTGGCTTCGTTCGTGCTATGCACGGTGATTCTATAGCATATGTAAAGTGATCATATCCCAAAGACTCCCAAGCGGGACATAGTAGGGGGGGTTCAGAATGGCGGAAGGAATAACATATATTGCTGGAACAGAAAAATCCACCTTTTAACAGGGGAGCTGTTTTAGGCTTGGCATAGATTTGCATAGTGTACGCCATAGTCTGCTGTCTGGCTACTTGCATGGGTAAAGTCATATGAGCCGTTCGCCCTGTCAACAAGGCACTACACTCCCCTTGGTCAAAAAGCCGACAAAGCAAAAAAGATGATTAGTATGGAGCCTCAACAAACCTCAATTGCTATTTAAAAGAAGCCCACATCAACTTGTCGTACAAATATGTTATCGGAGGGAATCTGTCGAAACTACTGTTTTCAATTTGTTTCACACGGTAATGAGTCATGACAATACATATGGTTGCCGTGTCTTTATTTGTTGTTTTGTTGTGGCTGTTTACTGTGTCTATGTAAACTGCTTATTGTCAAATATTTTGAAAACTGTTATTACAGTTCCGTTTCGTTCATCACATTATTAAATCCTTTTCTACACACTTCATTCTTCATGGCTGCTCGTGGGGAGCAAGTCACAAGTCTGATGCTTCTAGCGATCACCAGAATATCATTTATCCATAATGATCATAAATAAATATGGAAACTTCGTGTCGATTTCCACCATGCCTTTTGCAGCATTTGGCATGCACATCGCAGCCACACTTTTTAGATGGCTACGCTCACAACATGTATGTAAGTGAGGCCTGCCTTAACTGCTTAATTTAAAATCGCAGAAAAACTTTTCGCACTTCGTATTTTAGTCTGTCCAATAGCATGGTGAGTTATTTAAATGAGTTTTGTTAAAATAATGTTAAAAATTGAGCTCTCTCTCGCTTTTTTGCAGTGACTAGGCACAGTGGAAAGTTATCAGGCTTGCTCAGAATGAATACTTCACTATTTTTAATGGTAGTCACGCAAAGCTAGCACGAGTCAGTTGAATGGATTGAAATTATAGAATCAATTGTCACTCCAGTGCGTGTCATTTGTCCCATTGAGCAAAGTTACCGGCATGAGTATTCTGACTCTCTAAGCAGTGGTACCATACAGATAAGGGTCTCTGCTTTCTTCAAAATTGGCGCAAAAGCAGGTGCATTTATAAATTGTCAATAATGCAATGGTGTATAGAGATTTCTTACAAGATTAGTGTCTGCCGATTCGAGCGTCAGATCCAATTTTCCAGCGACTCTGCAGTTGCGAGGCTAGAAATATGCCTTCATTGTCTTCTATAGTTCAATATCCACAGAACGTTTTCCACAGATAAAAGACATGGAAATGTACACTGGCAGCCGTTTCGTGTTCGGCCTCTTTGCCCGCGTAGAAGCCGCTTCTTCAAAATAGGTTTCTGATGCGCGTTCACCAGCATATGCACGCCACCTTCTCATGAAAGAATTAGTTCTGCTGCGCAGGTAACAACCAAACTTGACGAGCATCTTCTTTATGAATCGAAACCAACTAGAATTTCTACGTGCATATTTCTTTGATCGGGCAACTAGAATTTTAACGTGCACACTCATGAGTACTCACTCATGCTCGCACTCGCCACGTTCAAATGAGTGCGAGTCAGTATGTCGAGCTATGCCTCGTGGCGAGTAAACTAGTGGGGCACGCGTGAGCGAGCAAGCACCTTTCTCTAACTTTGTTTAGCTTCGTATGCGCCATACTTTTACCGCGACTGTGTCTGAAGTATTCGTTTCCAAAGTAGGTGGCCTTCAAAATAAGAAAATCGCAAGTGCTCTGATATATGGTCCTTATTGGTTGCGATATCGAGCAGAGGCACTGCCTGGCGGCAACAGGCCGAAACGGTGAAGCGTGGATTGCTCCTTGCGTCATCTGCTAGCCATGTCGTGTTTATATGTGCGTGTACGTCACGCACGTTCTCAAAGCGGGGTTTGTCGGATCATGTCAGCACAAGTGTAACTGTTTCTACGTATGCCTGAAACGACATACGAAAGCATATGGTCTTGTGCGGCTGCCAATGCATGTAATAATATCGACGAGTGCAACTTTCCAGAGTGCTCTTCATTGTCGTCGTACCCTCCATTCACCAGAATAATCTCAGAGTGGGTGGCGCTTTTTGTTTCAAGCACAACGTAAAATGGTTTTGGCATCCTCTCAAACATGAAGACTATCGAATGCTGTGTGAATGCATTTTATAGCGACTCGGTTGTAAAAATAAAAAAAACATTGGCTTAAGGCCATACACTTGCGCGCTGTTGGTAGGTGTACAACTACGGCACTGTAGTTTATTGATCATGGGAGTAACCTTAGTTGTGTTTATCTGGCCGTGGCACCACTACCTTGAAATATCATTATCACATAGACTCTGAGACTTACTACTTACACTGTGCGTAAAACAAAGTTACCGAGCGCAACCGTGTGTTTGGATTTAGGAACAGTTTAAAGAGCCCAGATATTGAAAATGAATTCAGGCGGCATGCCTGATATATATAATTTCGTATAATTTCACCAAAAGTTTCATCTTTTTTACATTTTTTTTCAGTGTTTGTACATGATGGCATTGTGAGTGACCGACAGAAGGAAGTGGTAAATTTTTGCCTGAAAAAAACAAAAACAAAAAAAAACATGCTTGTTCTATTAGCCAGGCCTTTGTTGTAGCACTGTCATGCACGTAATCCATCGGTGAAAGCTTTCTGCTGAACTCTTATGTAAGATTTTTACTGGTGCAAGAAGATGTGCGTACACGTGGTAAATGCAGTGTAGCGCAAAGCGTCGCCAGCCACTAAGCTTTTCTGACTAGACTCATCGACTGTCCCACATTTCATGGTAAACAGAATAAGAGAAAAAAAATCATGCATGCAAGGTGCGAATGGTGGTAATGAACGAATCTTACAAATATTCGGGCTTTCAACGATATTTCTTTCTCTCTTTTTTGTAGTATGAAGATGACAAAGATGTAAATAAGCAGTGCAGTCACGCTACAGCAGTGCGTAGCAGGCTGAACACAAGCTAACCACGTGGAAACAACACAGCTAAGGCGTGATTCAGTGTGAAAGCATGAAAAAAGTCACCCTGGGCAAGCATCCTTATGAAAGGCAGAATGTGCTTTACTCGCGAGTAATGTTAACGTTGCATAGGCGTCGTGCACCGGTTCAGTAGAGAAGAGCGTAGATATTAACAGTAAACTGTAGCCAACGCATTTTATCCGCCGACAATCGGCTCACACCGCACACAACGAAGCGCCACTGCATGTATTTGTATACGCGCCACCGACCGCCTATCCACACTTGCGCCCAGATGGGGCTGCTACCTATAGCCTTATCTCGCCAGCGATAGCCGATAGTATTTTATATTTGGGATTGTTTCAAGTGGGTTTGATTTAATTTGCTTCATTGGGCGACTTATGGTAATAGAAAGTGTCATCTGCTTGTGTAAAGTGCTGCCTGCTGATATGAGCTCTGCGCGTTGAGTGTTACTCTTGCACGTTTTTCTTTTTTTGTTTGTTTTTCTTTTAACACCTTGTTGAATTTTGGGCAGTAAACCCATTCGAGTCTTTGTTGATTGGATTTGGTGACTGCCCAATTTGTTTCACCTGCCACCGTGATGGACATAATGATTGCTAGTGCCATCACCCATGCTCCTGTGCACGTCACCCAATGACTTTCATTACCTGTTTCGACAGTAATCCCCACCACATTTTCCCCCCTTCTGAGTCCAATGCAGCTGAAAATTCTGCTAGGAACACGTGGTACAGTTGCTTGCGTTCGTCTCGTGGACACCGATCTCGTTTGCCACAGTCATGTCGCCTGTCGTCCCCCATTGCTAAGAAATGCAGCCCTTGGAGGTGGTGCTTCATTGAATACTGCTGCAGGAAATCCTCTGTCTGTCCCTACGAGTCAAGTTGTAATTTACATTAAAGTAGATGGTGTACTTGGTAGTATTTGTTCACACTGGAGAAAACGTAAACACTTGAAGAAAATCCTCACACCACCAGCTATATAATTGGTTCGTGTGGCTGTGGCAGCCTGTAGGTTCTTGGTATGTGTACTGCTTACCTAAGTACAGATAACCATCCTGTTTTGCATTGTTGTGATTGACTTCGTGACACTATTTGGGGACTGAACTTTTTGTCAACCACTCTCAGCTACTAATGTTCTTCAGCTAGAACGGCCTCAGGTCATCACAACTCCCAACATTCTCTTTGTGCTTTCTTCAGAATGTGCGTCAATCACCTAAGGCAGCAGCTAGGTCGTTCTATGCTGCACTGTCAATATGTTCTTTTTCCTCTGTTCGATATCTTTTTGAGCTGGACCATTCCACATACAGTCAGGTTGGCTATTTCACCATTAGGTAGCTAGCACCATCCATTGAGTTTGCTATAAGTACACTGGAGGGAACTCTGGCACTAGTTTCTATGGGAGCTTCAACACATGATGCTTCAGCCAGCATGGGAATTGAGGGTAGTACACAAATTTGTCTAAGCTCTGTTTGGCTCCATTTGCACTGCAGCGATTTTGTTGCAAAATGAAGTTCAGAAAATGCTCAGCACTTTCGCGTCACCGCCTTTACGTTTTTATGCTCAACCATTCAAATTGGCTCGCGAAGTTCACAAACTGTTCATTATTTTAACTGAAAGAAAACCAAAACACTACAATAAACAAAGCCAAGAAAGAGTTCGAAGCCCTCAAGCACGAAGACAAGGCAAATTCGTGTACTAATCATCATTGCCATGGTGGCAACGGTTATACTTGGCGAAGTTAGCTGAAAAACTGTATGGATTGGGTCATCAAAGGGAAGTCGAAGCTCATGACTGGCGCGTAGTTCTCAAACAACATGACTCAAATTCCATGTATGAGACTTTCATTGCTGAACTAAAGACAATGTACAATAAACATTTCCCATTTGTTGTCAGATTTGCACTTAAGAAATCGTAAAAACTATGGCTAACCAATTACCTTCGCAGCCAAGTCAAGTTGAAGAACAATCTCTATTGGGATTTTATCAAGACTAGAAATCCTGAATCATGGAAGAATTTCAAACCTTTCGGAAATCGCCTGAATGGTATGCTAAGAAAAGCAAAGGAAAAATACTTTAACAAGCACTTCTTTGTAGCGTCAAACACTGATCTGCTGGAGAAACGGCTAAACAACATAATTTATCCTAAGACAGACCCTGCAATTTCAAGCTTGTGTGTAAATAGTCTGATGAAGGTCGGTTCAGATTTATCAAATGCACTCAATGATCATTTCAATGCGGTAGGCCAGTCTAATGCATACAACATTCAACCATATCCTATTCATGGCACTAGCGCATTCCATTCTAGCATGGTGTTCTTCCCCACAATGGAAAGTGAGGTTATCGCTGTCTTCAAGGACTTAAAAACTTCAAGATCACTTGATCCTAACGACATGCGAATTTGCCCTATCAATCATTGCTCCTGTCCTGACGACTCTGTACAATTTAGTGCTTGAAAGCGGCTGTTTTCCGAAAGAAAATACAAATTGCAAGGGTTATTGCCATTTGCAAAGATGGCGACAAAAATGATGTGGGTATCTTTAGACCTATTTCTATACTTTCAGTCTTATCAAATGGCATGGAAAAGATTATGCATGCACGTCTTTTTTGCTTTCTGAACACTCTTTTATTTCATTGGCCCAGTATGGTTTTCTAAAAGGGAAATCCACAGAACAAGCACTACTAGCCCCAAAATAATTCATAATAGAAGCATTTGACGACAAAAATTGTACAATTTAGTGCTTGAAAGCGGCTGTTTTCCGAAAGAAAATACAAATTGCAAGGGTTATTGCCATTTGCAAAGATGGCGACAAAAATGATGTGAGTATCTTTAGACCTATTTCTATACTTTCAGTCTTATCAAATGGCATGGAAAAGATTATGCATGCACGTCTTTTTTGCTTTCTGAACACTCTTTTATTTCATTGGCCCAGTATGGTTTTCTAAAAGGGAAATCCACAGAACAAGCACTACTAGCCCCAAAATAATTCATAATAGAAGCATTTGACGACAAAAATACAGTACTTGGCATCTATATTGACTTCTCAAAAGCTTTCGATTGTGTTCAACATAATAAACAACTGTATAAGCTAGAGCACTATGGCGTGCGTGGCAATTTCAATGATCTTCTTTGTTCATACCTCCAGCATAGAAGTCAGTTTGTCATGAATGAAACCTTTAATTCAAACACAAAACGCCTTAAGACAGGGGTCTCCCAAGGGAGTATACTCGGATTGCTTCTATTCATCATCTACATTAAGGACATTTTTTCATCTGCTACAAATTGTAAGTGGGTAGGTTACACCGATGTTACAGCCCATTTTTTTCAGAGGAATACAACTGGGTGGGTTGGTATCCTTAGCCAATCATGCACTTGCTGAAGTATTAGTGTGGTAAAAAAGAAATGCTTTGAGAATTGACGCAAAAAAGACATAAGCTATATTTTTCCACACTCAACACACAGTCATTGAACCTACAAAAAACTTATATCTTGATAATGACTTAATTAGTGCTATAAACGAGATTAAAGATTTGGGTGTTATTTTTACAGAAACATTGTCATAAAATAAACATGTACAGTATGTTTGCAACAAGTTAAATTCCTTCACTGCTTTGATTAACAAACACCGTCAAATACACATGAAAAAGCTAAATGTTTGTTATACAATGGGTTATTTTCGTCATCGTTAAACTATTGTCACCTTGTATGGGGTAACGCATCCTCTGACAACTTGAAAAAACTCAGTGTTTGCCAAATGTGAGCTATTTGTGCTATAGCCAACGTTCCGTATGCTACTCACACTGCCCCTTATTTTGAAGCATTCAATATACTTAAAAGTTAAATTGACCTACGCACTTCGTCTATGCTGTGCATATCGTCTCGCCATAAGGACTAACAACATAGACTTCATCACTTCGTTTCACCTAACTAGACGTCACTATGCATACAACACAAGAAGTCAGGACCTCTGGCTCCTGCCATTATGTCAAACTATGGAAATCAGTAGGTGTTATTCCAGCTAGCTGCTTTTTAAATAGATACTCTAAATATGGGATATCTGCTGAGACAGCTTCAATACGCACCTTTCGCTCATTTTTATCGAGTGATGATACAGCTTCAATATGCACCCTTCGCTCATTTTTATCGAGTGATGATAAAGGTTTGTTTTTCCACTAGCATCTCGTTGTGATAATCAGATGTGTATGCGTATCTGTTCGGCGCATGGTGTTTTCTTTGCTTTCATTATTTTTCTTTCTTTCTTTTATTCCTGTTGTGCTTTCATTGCCTTCTGTGATGAGCGAAGATAGTACTCTGTTGGCCTAAATTATAAACTTATGTTGTATACATTACAGTATTTTCAATTGTGATTGTGCCTCCTTTTTTCCTGTTGCCCCCCTTTATTCTTTTGAATTGCATGACTGTCTCAATACATACGATGTTTCTTAAAGAATGAAATATTTTGTTGTTTAACCTAGTTTTTGATTATGTTTCCACTACCTGTATTAGTGCACTGAATTCAAATGTTATATTTTCAGCAAAGTTTTTTTTTTTACTTGATTTATTTGCTGCTGGACTTTGTAGGGGGCCGGAGTTTTGTCAAGCCGCAGTACTTCAGCTTTTTCTGTTACCCCCATATTTCTCAAAGAGAAATAAAAGCTGATTGATTGAGTGATTGATTCCACGGGTACTGGGCTACTGCTCAAGAGAAGCAGGAAAATCCTAATTGAGGAGAGGATCTATCTGTCCACTGCTATTCTTTGCTTCTCTAAAAGCAGTATTCAGATGACTAGATTGGAGATAGAGGAATAGGAATACAGATGAATATGCTAAAGACAAAAGTAATACAAGAAAGAAAATTCATTATAGGCATCGGACCGCTGAACCATTTGAAGGCTATGTCAATATATTACCCAATAGGAAAACCTGCTCATTTAAAGGAATAAATGTGGCAGGCACTTTCAAATCCAGACTGGTAATTTACCGCTGTCAGTAATGGGGATACTGTTCAGCCATTGTATTTTGCCACCTAGAGAATAACATTGAAACTCAAAAGACACTAGGGGTAACCCTCAGTGATAGCAGAGTGAAGTGGACAGGCCACAGGAGTAGTAGCCGATATCATCGTAGTAGACAAAACATTCCGGGGCAGGTCGCGTGATAAAGTGAGGAAACTTGTGCGCACAAAATGGCATTGTGATTCGCCTGCACTGAACAGGGTGCTGATGATTGTGAAGGGCTCAAAATTGGATTTTTGCAGTGTGCTGCCGTAGAAGGAAGGGCTAGGTAGGTTTTCATTGGTGTTATACATGCAGTCTAACTACTAGTAGGTGAATGAAACAAGTAGGTTTAGTCTGTATGTTCAACCCCTTATTTTGATGGAGGCAAAATGCTGTAGTACTGTGTACTATGTAATATGCCAAGACATTTAAAGAAGGTAGTTGAAATTATATTTTCACTGCAGCGAGCCTCGTAATAGTATTGTTGTCGTGGCTCGTGTAACTGCTAAGAGTATTATTATTATAATATTAGAGATTGCTTTCTAGATAGATTGCTTTTTTATCTACTCCAGGTTGTTTTCTTATCTACTCCAGGTTGTTACTCCTTTGCTCTTCTTTCATTATTGGCCACTATTTTAATGTGTTTTGTATGTTTAAATAATGTGTTCAATGTGTTCTAATTTTTTTTTGTGATGCCTCCCTTACCCGAAGTCTCAAAACGAGGCCTGTAAAGACGTTTTAAATAAATAAATAAACTTATATACTTTCAAACTTGCTTCTGTGGTTCTCTTCCCAGGGAGTTGTGAAAAACCTTGCTGTAACTTATATGAGCTTGTTTTCAATATGCACATATACATGACCAGTCGATGACACTGTTCTTAAGTGATTTCTGTTGAGTGAGCTTCTACTGTGCCAGCGTAGTTCTTTTCATACGTTGAATTCCACTGACGGATTCAGATCACCTGACGGCCGCCTCGAGCGAACACTCATCTCTGGTGTAAAGCGACTCCTTGTAATCTGTAACATAACCTCCACTAGTGGAGCAAAGTCGGAGCACCAGTTCTAAATAACATCTTGGTGAATGACTGGTTCTGATTTTAAGCAGTGGATCCAGCATGACCGATTCATTGCACATATTTGAACTTCACTGTCTGAGCTCATGCTTTGAGCTAGCCGAAGCTATGCCACGTGACATGTCAATTAGTCTATAGAGTTCAGAGTAGAGGTGACACAAATTTACAAGTACCATGGTACCACCAAGAAGGTATAAATGGCAACTTTAAGAAATGGGTAATGCAGAGTTCTGCTTCATTAGACAGATTTCTGTGGAACAGTTCTTCCTGCACTATGTAGGGCTCTTTATTCACTTTCTCTCATTGGAACACATGAATCTCTCCCCCACTCTGTCATTGAACAAACTTTCTCCAACTACAGCATTGCAATTTATATATATATGTATAAAAATACACTGCACAAGACAGAGTTGGATACCGCATTTGTGGTAATGCTTACTATGAATGAAGGGATTCTCTATCACTTTAAATTGATTCATTACTGCCCTTTCAGAAAGCAGGGGTGTAAATTTGAACGGTATCAAACAAGTTCACTACTCTGTGGGTGAGGGCAAAAGATGGTGCAGAAGAATGCGCCGAGTAATGAAGTTTATTTTGCGGAGCTAGTACTGTTGTCATGCAGACGATACCTTTGTACCTGCAGGAAAACCGGCTATCGCTCATCGTGATATCAAAAGCAAGAATATTTTGGTGAAAAGCAGTGGGGCATGTGCCATTGCTGATCTTGGACTGGCTGTGCGTTACGACTCGGCCACCAACTCTGTCGACATCCCACCAAATCCCCGAGTGGGCACCAAGCGCTACCTAGCGCCTGAGGTGTTGGACGAAACCATCAATATGAACCACTTTGACTCATTCAAGCGTGCTGACATCTATGCCCTAGGATTGGTACTCTGGGAGATTGCTCGCCGCTGCAACATCGGAGGTGGGTCTGCCACATTTTTTGGTCCTATGCAATTCTGCCAGGACCTGGTGTATGCACCACACAGTGTCCTTCACACCCTATCCCACGTGTGGCATTTGCTTACCATGCCTGCCAACTTCCTGATGTCGTATCTCTTAAATTGCTGTCTCACGGAGAGCTGTAGTAAAAATAGATCTATTTGATGTATTTTGACCTGACAGTATGCTCCAACACTCCCAACTCTTTGCTCTATGCAGTTCAAAATCTACCCAGCTGCGCATATTTTTTTCAAATATATTAGCAGCATCTCTTCTCTCTCTAACCCATACCATGCCTTTTCAAGGGCTTCTCACGAGGTTTGGTCATCATCAGGCTTCTGTTAAAATTCATTTTGTGGCAGTTACCAGCACATGTTTTGATATCCTGCTGAGTTTAGTTTGCTGCTCAAAACTTGAGCTTACCACGTGGCAGTAGAACTTTCTGAAAGCATTCCTTAAGCACAAACTGACAATGGCCCACTTAACAAGTTTGGATGTATATACAGGGCAAAAGTGGTTTGTCGGCTTATGGCTCATTCGACCAGTCCGCGTGGCTGTCTTGAAAGCTTAAGCTAAGATTCATTTAGAAGTGTGCACTGGGTGTGTGTTCTTTGATGTCTGTGTTTTTTTTGGTCGTGCAGTCACTCTGAAAGTTATGGATCTTGCTTAAGGCTCTCATTAAGCTTGACCTGCTCGCGTCACACGTACAGTCTTATAAACAGTCTTATAAGAACAGTTTAAAACTGTTGCAAAGTTTCTCCAACATTGCAGTGTGACCGGTGCTGAGGGGTGGTAGCAGATTTTTTTTGGCAAAAAGCCGTTCACGTAACAAAGTAGGAACGCGTGACAACATGAATCAGTAAGCACTGTTGTAGTGCATAGTATGAGACAGGTGACGCATTCAGGCAAGTAGTTTGAAGGGACCTAGTATTCTGCGTGCCACCTGACATAAATTTAAAATAGAACAGTGAGCAGATCATCGGTGATCAAGATAGGAATAATTTTAAAAAGTTGCTTCTGTAGCTTTTTTGAAGAGAGAAACATCTGTATTTTTTTATTTATCAAACTTAATGAATTTTACCTAGCATTTTTTCTCGTAATCATGAATTCAGCCACTGGGCATGCCTGTCCCTTTAACCATGCAGTTTGCTGCAAGGAGAGTGGTTTTTAGCTGTCTCAGAATCAAAATTGCATATGCTTTGGTGCTTGCAGGACTACAGTTTGCTCATCTTTTCACAGAAACCTAGTTATGTGCCACAAATACATTCTTAGTTAGGCCCCTTTGATGTTGCCACTTGCAATCATGATCAATATACTACCGTAGGCTGGATCGAGTTGCAAGCATCGCATGGAAAAAATTATTTCCATTTGCCCCCAGTGAATTTCCAGATTTGAGAAGTCGAAAGGCACACATTCTGTTGTGCTCGAAGGCTGTTGCCGTTGCGGTGGTTTGGGTATGTACATGCTAACATATGTGCTTTACTGGAGAGAGCAAATTTCAACATCAGGTTTAGGACGTTAGCTTTAGCAGCACAATTTAAGACTTCAATTAAGAACAGGTAAACTCGTAAATCGATATCCGCTTTTTTCTCACTTTTGTGTGAAAACAGACGTTGTGGTGTGACAAGGTCATTATAATATCAACATCATGCTCTTTCTTGGGTTGATTATGAAAGTAGAGTGTTAGCTCGCTGAGTTTATGCACAAGGTGTTGGATTGAAATGCTGTGATGAAAATGCACTTGCTTAACGCCAGGCTTGATTATCAGGGTATGATGTGCTACATTAGTTTGATTGCAGGATTGAAGTGCTTGGAGGTATTGGTAAAGTAACTTAGCAAAAGAAAGGGAATTTTAAGGGGTCTTTGTTCAGCATAGCATTAATTATAACTGGTGAAAAAAAATTAATAAATAGCGGCTGTGTTGAGCTGACGTTTCGACAAGCGAATTTGTCTTCTTCAAGGCTGGAGCAGAAGCCTTGAAGAAGACAAGTCTGCTTGTGGAAATGTCAGCTCGACACACAACCCCTGTTTACAGATTTTTTTCGTCGCAAGCTTCCATCTTCTCCTTTCTGCTGTTTATTAATTAGAACTAGCAGACAAGAAAGCCAAAAAAGTGTAAGAGATGTAATCTTGCAGCAATTACAATGCAAGTGTGAGAAAAGTAAAGTGGACAAAAAAGTAAAAAAATAGCATGCTGCGCAGAACCTGTAGCACACTCACAGCGAAAGCTGGAAGAGCAGCCTTTCTCGAGCCTTTTTTAAACACTCTTTGGATAACTGCTACAAGCACACTTGTAGGGTGCCCACTATGCCATAAATCATCCTGCTACTTGTGTAGCAGGGAGGCTTTCACTATGCTACTTTTTGGAGGAGCATGGTACCCTCTACACACTTGCATGGAATTTTGTCAAATTTTTTTATGCTTTATCTGACGATGATGAAGAATTATTCCTAAGGCTTTTGTAGTTGGTTGATGCAATCCACGGCCCACGGTTCACATAATTCGTGTTGTGTGACATCCGTTTGTTGCTTTGCTGTTCTAAAATGCTTCATTACTCATATTAATGAGATTCCTTTCTCAACACGAAGCCTGCCTAGGGTCAGTTTGCAGTAGAGTTTGCACCAGTGTGGCTCAGTGGTAGAACACCAGACTGGCATGCAGGGGACCCAGTTTCGAATTCCATTGTGTCCTTAGTGTTTTTATTTTCTTAGATTTTTTACTATTTCGCACGATAGTAGTCATGGACACCGGCAGCAGCAGACAACTACGCCGCCAGAAATGACGCTTGTTGAGAGCTCGTAACAGATTTCTGTGTAAAGTAACTTGCCACTGTTGGGGATTGAACCTACGACCTCGAGTAACGCGTCTGATGCTCTGCGAACCGAGCTACAGCAGAAGTCATTCCCCCCACTTTACGGGCCATATAGGTGCAATGGACACGGGTCACTGGTTCAGTCACTGACAACGGCAAGTTATCTTTTCATCAGCTTTACTTTCTTCACAGTTGGTTCATAATTATTATAAATAGCAGCCCCTTTACTTTCCTTTGCTTTCTTGTCTGTTCTTATTAATGTTGTGCTTGTAAGGTCACTGGTCACCTGTAATTCAAGTATTGTGAATTAATGCTGTGTAGAATAATTGATTGAATATAAAATTGCAGAAAAATTCTAATTTTTTGCAAGTATCTACAGATGAGGCAGTCTCTACAAAAGTAAACTATTGTATGCTCTTCATGACTGGATTAGTCATGAAAAGCTCTGTATTGTATCTCTGAATGCACCTACTGTCATACTGTTGGAATGAATCTCGCATAGTTCCTGCTTTTATCAGCACAGCTATTGTTTGGTTATTGTAACCATTGTGCATAGGGATGTAGCTGCAATTGATAGCTTGTAGCAGTGACGGCGTCATCTGCCCTTAATGTGTCATTTTGTGCAGGCATCTATGAAGACTACCAGCTGCCCTACTATGACCTTGTGCCGGCCGACCCCACTATTGAGGAGATGCGCAAGGTGGTCTGCACAGATCGGCAGAGGCCTGCCCTTCCGAACCGCTGGCAGTCGTGTGAGGTAAGTGAGCAGCCTTGTGCTAGCAGCATTTGATGTGCCTGACACTGCCCAGGCGCTGCGTGTGATGTCCAAGATCATGAAGGAGTGCTGGTACCACAATTCAGCTGCCCGGCTAACAGCTCTTCGCATCAAGAAGACCATTGCCAACCTTGGAGCCCAGGAGGACCTGAAAATCTGAAGCAGGACCGCAGACCGTTATTTTCCTGTGCCTTTTGCCATGCCTGGAGTGTGGCATTCTTCGACAGTGTCTCCTGACCTCCCTTCTTTGGTGTCTTGTTGTCGTACGAGCCAGAGACATCAAAAAGCCCCCATTGAGAGCAGGCTCAGTCAGTGGTGACATTATGTGACTGATGTGTATCCGCTGCCAATTTTAAACGTGTATGCATGTTGTAAGCTTCTTCTTTCTTTTGCCTCAAGTAATTTAAGTTGCAAGTGACAGCATCTCAAGTGCTCAGTTTTTGTGTATGGGATCAAGTGTTTTTCTGGAGCTCATGGTGCTTCTGTGGACAGTTGATGGTTTGTTTCTTGCCTGGTAGTTTCCCATGCTGTGAAATACTCCTGTTTGTGTTGGTGGCAGCATCTGCACGAACCAGTTATGCTTTTCCTTTGTGCAGAGAATTGCTGGCGAGCCCGTGCAGTGCTATTATTGGCCGTGTCATGAGATGCCAATATGGGGACTGAATTCGCCAATATGGGGACTGGAATTTTACGGGCAGATTCATGATTTTTTTTTACCAACAAAAGCTTCATGCTAACTTATTGTAAGTAAGCCTTTAGAGACAGCATTGTCACATGATCACTTGGTAAATATTCTTAATATTTGATGTGCATTTTACAATTAAAGGGATGCTGAAAAAACAACAAAAAGTACAGCTGTGTTGGAATGCATTAAACCAAAGATGCTCACGAAGTAATTGTTCCTGTTGCATTTTAAGCATAGTAGTTAGTGATAAGATTGCTCTAGACTAAACACTTGATAGGCGTATATTTAGGTAAAGGCAGCACACGTGATGTGGCTTATTGTTAAAAGTTTACCTGGTTAGTTGGCTTCTGGGGTTTAGCGTCCCAAGGCAACTCATGTTGTGAGAAACTCTATAGTGCGCAGCCGTGAGTTATTTTTACCACATGAGGTTCCTTAACATGCTCTGAAGTAGCACAGTACACGGCCCCCTGGCATCTTGCCTTCATCGAAACGTGATCACCATGGCCAACATCGAACACCCATCTCATTTGGGTGTGCAGCAGAGCACCGTCACCACTGGCCACCACAGCAATTAACAGAGGAGAGCACACAAGCAACCTGAGGAGTGTTAGTGGAAGCTGCATGCTTAAGAAAAAATTTATATAGGGCACTTGTATAGTCGTTAATGTTGTGCAGATGAGCTATTGTGTGGGCTTTTCGTGTGATGCAGCATTTCATAGAATGACAAGAGAGCTGAGGTATTAGGGGAAGAGACAGGGCATGTAGGCACGTACATAAGACAAAAGCCAAGACGCCTCAAATGGCACCTCTTTCTCGTGTGCACAACTAAAGACACATTCAAATATGATTGCTTTGTAAAAGGAGTGAGTATAAAGTCTTAGAGAAGGATGGTAGAGCAGGTCATGCAACATTAGAATGTGACTGAATATCTGAGGCTCCTCTGAAGTGGCCATGAGGTGACATGCAGCAACTGTGAGCATAGCCACGCAGAATGTGCCAAAATGACAGCAAGAAAAAGAACCTGCAGTTTAGAGAAACCAGTAGCCAACAGGTTCCATATGGCAAACCTTTTCGAGATACACCATATGCATTCGTGTAAGGGCCGCACTTAGTTTCCAACTTTCCGCAGGAATGTGAAATTTTCGATCCATGTATGGAAAAGCCGATTTAAAGGGACCCTGAAACGGTTTTTTGAAGTTTTGTCAGCGGTTAGACTAGAGCATCATGAAACCACTCGCTTCACAAATTTTTAGTGACACGCCGTGTACCAAGACCGCTACAGACAATTATATCACACCCTTCTCACCTCTACCTGGCCTCATCAACTCATGAGGCACGCTGACAATCGCAGAGCTCTCATAAGCACGCTCGACGATTTGAGCTTTTACCAGTCGACCTCTGAGATCGCACGCGAAAAGGTTGTGCGCAGTCTCGGAGGCCATCACACAGTGTGCCAAGCAGCGCACATGCCATCTGGCAAGAGATCAAGATCGTGGAGTGGTTTATATCTGCTACGACAGTTGCTGCCACCCTACGAACCGATCTTACTTCTGCACTTTCTACAGCTCATGACAGCCAATCAGATAAGCAGCCATGGTATCGTGGCTGCTAGCGTGCTCTGGCCTCGTCAAGTGGGCATAGCATGTCGCTTTATGAATGGGCGATTGAAAATGCATTTGGCCGAGTTGCACCGATCTGCACCGTTCTACAGCGATTTGCACCTGTAAAGCATTGTAATAAATTACACAGTTTACGCAGAGCGCTCGAATCGGTCTCTTAATAATTCTTGGGATTTGGTTTACCGGCCAAATGAATTCGTTCAAAGAAGAAAGGAGCAAAGGACAAAATTGCCAGAACTGTTTCAGGGTCCCTTTAATTGTGCCATATGTACCGAACGATGTGATATTTGGCATCTAGCTGCAACACATTCTTGCTAGATGTCTTCATAGGCATTCATGCTTGGACTTGTCTTGTCGCCGCTGCTCAGGTCATCCGCATGTTCATGTATCCAGTCATCCTCAGGGCTGTGCATGGCATTGGAAATCTCGGTGACATTACTTACAATAATGTCCGTGGACATGGCACACACGCATTTAAAATCCAAGAGCAGACCAGCTGAAGTGACGCCCTCCTTAGTCATTCGGTCGGTGCTTTCTCGCAGTGGCCCGCTGCCATACATTAGAGTAGTGGCGTTGGAATTCGGCCTTAAACAGCCTGTTAATTGACCGGTGTGGCACCCAGAGCAATTTTCAGTGCAGGAAAAAGCCTGTTTCGGAGCAGATCTGGAGTAGTAGATACTGTGCTTTGAAGCAGGCTTGGAGCAGCTGAGATGGAATTTAGGATCACTTGGAGCAGAACATGTATAAACATCGGGGAGCATTGTTATTAACATGTGCATATAGGAAATCTAGCTGCAAAGTAGACAAGGCCGGCACCCAGAAAGCAGCCATTAATAAAGTTGTTAGCACCAAGTTGAGAGTCTCGTATTCTGGCTTCACGGTGAGGCATAAAAGATGTCGAAGTTTTAGTAGCAAGACAAGCATGGCACATACGGTATCTGTGAATGGCTGGTGTCATTAAAAAATACCACTAGCTATTTATTTATTTCTTTAGGGGCTGCATTAAAGGGACACTAAAGGCAACTATAAAGTTGACGATTGTTGAAATAGCGATCGAGAAACCTCGTAGTGTTACTTTTGTGCCAAGGAAGGGCTCATTTTGAAATGAAGTCACGTTTTAGTGGCTCGCATTGGGTTAGCGCACTTCAAATTACCCGCCTCAAGAAGCAGTCCTACTCGCATCACTGTTGCCATGCACAACGTTGCCCGGCTTTACTCCGTGGTCGCCGACACTAGTAGACAGAAAGAAAGCAGCGAGAGCCACAGCAAAAACAATGGCCATTGATCAATTTCCTGCCATCGGCTCCGAGATTGCAAACGTGTTTTGGCTCAACTGGGCCTCACTAGATGGCACGACATGTCCACTGTAACCACGCCAAAATTGAATTTTTGAACCACTCGCGCCGTTTTTCATAGAAACATTCAGTGTTATTTTTTTTTTTCTGTGAGTCACAAAAACGAACAAGTAGCATTTTATTGCTCTTGATGCATGGAAGGTTCTTTATTCAGTGCAGCTAGATCTATTACTAGAGATTAATTGTAGGCGGTTCATCTGATGTCATAGGTATCATTTTGAGAATGTCCTACTGTGGTGCATGTATTCTTGTGCATTTACTTTAATTTGTCAGTAAGTAGGGCACTGCTGTTGGTAATATTATCGTTTTATATGTTGTCATACAATGAGCTTTCACTCTGACATAAATTGTTATTTGACTTTAGTGTCCCTTTAACATCTAAACAGCTCAAATTACAGGGGTCACAAGAGTGGGTCCAGGAAGAATGTTTTGGGATTCACTAAGTGCTAGTGCAATTACATTCACTTTGTTTCCTTAATTAACAGTTTTGCATCATAGTTTGAACTGAACGAGTGCCACCACATGACCGACGCAGTTAGGTTGACAACAATGAATCCCCGTGGCAGCGCTGCTCTGGGTCTGTCAGAGTGAGATTTGCTTAAAAATGGTGGCCACGCATAGCACGCTTGCTAGTGTAATTTTTAAGAAGTGGGAGGAAATCATTTGCGAAGATTTGCTGGCCAGGAGTCTTCTTTTACCTTTTGTGTCAATTGACGACGACACTGATTGTTCTAATAGTGCTTAGGATGCGCGAGACCACTTATTCTTTATTGTGGCTCACTACGTGGCTCAGTTTCTATGTGCGCTGGCTTTCCACCGTGTTATGTCGGTTTTGCAATCAAGACGGGTGACAAGCAGTAGGTCATGCGAGACACGCACTATGCTGGCATTTAGGCTGAGCTTTGTAATAGACAAAGCGAAGAACGTTGCACAATAGGATTAAGAGGCACTTACATTTTTTTCAAAGTTATCAAACGAACTTTCACACGGCAGAATCTGCATTTTCTTAAGTGTGTCGTTTACAGCGTGCATTGCTAATGGCTGTTGCCGCTTGGCTGCTATGGCTCATGAAAAAAAAAAACAACAACTTTTCTGCGTGTCCCTTAAAAAATAATAGTAATTAACGACAGCATGCTAAACTTTCAACCACCGAGAGACAGGCGACGGCATAGAGTGTGGTTAGGCTGAATATAATGCAAAAAAAAACCAACAAAAAACTGAAATGGAGCAGGCAAGAGGGCCTCGAGGACACTATACAAAAAGTCTAGTGGTGTTTGTTACAAGCATCGGCCATAAATGCTCTGATGCCATGAAAACAGATGAACTAACGAACTCTGGCACTATTGGCACAAGGTGTACTCGAATATGCGCAGCAAGGCGCAATGGACGCAGTTCCACCACTGGTCGACACATCCAGTGGTTGGAGCATGGTCGTTGAACCACCGGGGATGGCTGCTAGATGCGTACAAGATGAGCCTTCATGCAACGGATCCTGGGAAATGCATCGTACGCGAAATGCGACGACATTGTCATTTGTTGTCGCGATTTTCTTTTTCCTAAAAATTAGGACCGCCAAGTTGGGGGGGAGCGGCTCTTTCACGGACCTTAGTTCAGTGTACAGTAGACTCGCGTTAATAGAAACGCTGATTAAATATACTTTCGGTTGATTCAAACACAATTCATTTTTTTTATTGGCTCTCTATACTTTCAATGTATTTAAAAGCCTCTTAATTCAAACTCTATCATTCGGTTAATTCATACTTTTGGGAGGTCCATACCAGAAAATATCTGTTGCTTTCCCACTATTATTTAGAAATTTGTGTGCTTTATAATCGTTACAGACTTAAAATGAAAAATAAGCACCTGAGGCTTGAAGGAAAAAAGCTTTGCAAGTAAACAAATGTTTGAAATGAAGCACACACATGGTAAACCTTGATGCTTCTCAACTGGTATAGAGAGCTTCGTGCTGAAGGCACATTCCTATAGCAAAGAAGCAGTTAGCAATTCATGATTTCTTTGAAAGGTATGATCAGCAGTAAATGGCCAATCAACTTGTGGACTTGACACCTCTTCTTTCTGTTCACTACGTGCAGTTAGGGCTTAAAAACACTTTAAAAAATTGGTAATGTGATAAAATCAGTGGCTAGTCATAATTTGTGGTGTGACCTCATGCAGTCATCTATATAAGAACTTCTGATAATTCAAACAAAGTTCAGAGGTCCCTTCTAGTTTGAATTAATGCGAGTCGACTGTATTGACTTGTATGGCACGTGCATGTCCTGTTTCAGGAGGAAGTAGACATGAGCACTTTCGAAAATTCAAAGCAGCAATAAATAATTTAGTATAAATAACTATAGAGATGTATGTTAAACTAATCTTGGCCATCTTAAGCAGCAGTGTCACAAGGGTGTGTTATATTGTTGCTGGACACATTCATACGTGCACACCCCTTTCCATTTCTTTTCATTTCTGTTCATACAGCAAGGCAAAGATTTGTGGGAGCATTCAAATGGCCAAGTTTTCTGACAGCATTGAGTACAAATTTTTTCGAAAAATAATTGTCAAGTTTAAAATATTCAAAGATATTAAGAAAGCTTTATTAAGTCCCTTGACCAAGAAAAGGCTTGTATACATTGTTATATACACATATTGTACATCACATGGGATACATCATGGTCAGATCTGGCGCATCATCACATTGTAAGTAGTAATGAAAGAGCTGTGCTTGATCGATGTATGTTTAGTCGCATTTAGTGTAGCCAGGCACGTATGCAATAGTGCGGCAATCAACAATGTTTGTTGCCTGATAGCAAAGAGAAGCAACGAGACATCACAGATCATGTGATAGTAGGTTGTTGGCGACTGATTGTTGGCGAGATTTGCATCTCGGTTTTACTGCGAAACGAATTTTATTGCAAGTGATTGAAAGGGTTTGTGGCGAAGTCCTATGCTTCTGAATAACTCTTGAAAAAGGGTTTTGGAACCTTCTGGTAGTTTCTTTGCAGGACTGCACAATGGGTCCACAGGTATTCTTACATGTCTTGACTATCCTGCATTCTCGGGATTGCGAAATTCAGTGCATTGGCTCATCTCTGAAGACTAGCAGGGGATCGGGTTCGCTGAAGGTGGTCTCATTAAGAAACTTGTTGACCTGGAAACAGCAGCAGCCTCATACCATGGTTATGGTAGGTCTCCTGAACACCTTTGCTTCGCACTACATACCTGCCAAGCCTCCAGTATTTTGACTGTTTCTTATGCTTGCTATGTTGCCATGAAAATCTTTTGGAAATTGAAATTTCTGTGCCTGATTTGGCCGCATTGACAAAAATGCAGGTCAATCCGCTCCAGGCTTTTAGCGAACCCACTGCATTCAGAATCCTTTGGCAATGTATCTAGTGGGCAGGAGCAGGAGGTTGAGTGCCGCGTGAGTCTGCATGCTATCTCTGGCAGTGTTGCATCATTCAAATATGGAAGCCACCTTTGTCTGTTGTGTAAAATAGTGAAAGCAAAATGTGACATGAGGCTTCTTAATAGTCCTCCTTTTGATGCACCAACAAATTTAAGCTCAAGCTTTAAAAAGTTGAAGCTAAATAATGCTAGAATTTGGTGCAGTGTAATAAAAGGTATGTGAATGCTAACATTTTGAATGTTCATTAGATTTGAATACTTAGTTTTGAGGTGCGTTGTTATGGCACATTGCTGTGTAATTGGAGCAAGAATGTGCTTCAGGAAAGCATTACTGCTTGTTTTAACAAATTTCCTGTAATGGCAACTGGAATTTTGGTCGGCAGTTTGTATAATTTGCTAAATACGCTTAAAAAGTCTGTCATTTAACAGTATCACATACGTAGAGCAGAAAAAGCATTTTTTGGCAACCAGAGCAACATCTTGTACATAAATGCTTTAAGAATAACAATTTATTTTTACTTGAGAGTTGATCAAAAACGTGTTTGGTTGGAATGAAACATTATGAAAGAAAGAATATACACTGACCAAATAAAAGTTTAAAAGAAATATAATGTAATCCTTGTTCGCAGTCTGTTGCGAACAAGGTTTTCTATAGAAACTGAAAGGTTTTCTTAAAACTTTTATTGGTCAGTGTACTTTGTCATGATGTGGGGCAATATGAATGGAAAAATGGAAACAGCATGTAAGAATAGACAAGACGATGGTTTTCTACTTAAAATGAGCATTAGCTGTAGCAATGATAAGCAAGTTGGTTTGTACTCAGTGGCATAAAGACGGGATGCACTGCTAGGTTCATTACTGAGCAGAAAGAATGTCTCTTCTGCTCAAGGGCCTTTGCAGTGCATTGTAAATGTGTTGCATTCATTTCATGAAGCTTTCTCGATGAAACATTCAAATTTGTATGCTAATGTACAAGATATGTGATATACTTTTGTGGTTATACAAGAGTGTTACCAGTAGCGATACTATATATGCTGAAAAACTTTGCTACTTGATTTACTGGCACAATAAAACGTGGTTGCAGTGTGAAAAAGACAAACACAAATGGCACAGCACCTTTAATACGAATCCCCTCTAAGATTTGGAAATGTGAACAAAAAAAAGTTCTGGATTTCGTTTGAGTCTGACTGCGTACTCTTCAGTTCGCTTCTTTGCCAAGGCAAGCTGAATTCATCATACATTCAAATGCGACTTAAATTTCAGTGGCTGACGCACACCTTACCGGCTAAATCAAGGCATAGGTGTATGCTGAAGTGAGCAGTGCTTCGTGACAGGTGACCAGGATTTGCATTGTCAATTTTGATTTTCAACTATACCTGACATGGGAATGATTTGTTGACTTGCAAAAAAGCCACAATGAAAACTAGTGTTGTGCCATTGGAGAGAGCACGCTTGCAGGGAGTCTATGAAGGAACACCTTTTTTGTGACGTGACACTCTGCTCATAAGGCAGCAACGGGGGCTAGGACTCGTAATGCATGCTGCCCGGAAGGACAAGACGGGGGGATTGAACAACTGACTTCACCTCATGCATGGACAGACACATGCTACAGGCTCGAAAAGGAGGGAGAAGGAACACGAAAAAGGACTGCAATGGAAAATGATCGAACTTTGTACTCGTCCTTTTTTTGTGTTTTCTTTTTCTGACCGTGCCTGAAACAAACAAAGTTGTTTGTGCGTCACGCTGTGTTCGCCTTCCTTTTCTTCGCTCATTGCATGACGGCACTCAGATTCGAGGGTGGGCTGTTTTGCACTTAAATCTCAAGAATTTATATTGTTGGTGTACGACAGCTATTACCTACATAACACCATTTAGTAGGTGATACAGTACGTTGAAATGAATAACTGGGACGGTAAAACTACCGTGACCGTCCGGCTCGTCACGTTATTGGTCCAATGCGGCTGAAGCCGGGGCTGCGCGGTGTGGATTTTATTACTTTATATCGGTGTATGGGTTTGATCTTGTTTTACGTGGAGCAATGCATGTCTTATGCATTTCGTGTGCCTGTGCAGCCCTGAATGAGGCATACTGTTCTTCTCTAATCATTTAGGAAAGAAAAAATAGCAGCAGTTTGCACTTGCCCACTCGCGCACGTGCATACTAACACGATAAAGAAATTAAAACTGCGCGACATTAATGTGCTCGGCATTTATCAAATGCAACGCACTTCGTAGCGAACTTCCGCGGTTAATGTCTACGACTTTGTGCTCTCCTGGGCGTTTCGTTTATGGGATTCACGGCATAACATGGACTGTGTGACAAATATAAACAACATCAAAATCATTATGTGCATGCCATGTAACACATGGTTCATGGTGCTTCTGTAGCCGCTCTATTAACTACCAAAATGTGTATTTGATGACAAGAGTGCATGACAAACATAACTGACTTGGCCAAACTGGCAAATCATTACACATGTCGCGTCCAACGTGATTTACATTGCATGTGGTCTTGGGGAATTCACAGCTGTTTAAGTAAATGGACATATACCAAAATTGCGTACAAAGTAACAAAGAACAATGTATAAAGTAACTTTATATTTTAGAGAAAATGAAATAAACTTTGTACAAGCAATGTTTCACGCAGCAAACTGACACATGACATTGCGGAATAGTATTATCTTTTTCAACTAACACGAAGATTGACACGCGTATAGAGCAGTGGTCTTGCGGTAGTCATACTCCTTGTGGTTTTTGAAATTTTCGAGCACGTTTTTACAACGCGCGAACAGAGAGAGGACCAAGGCACCAAGAACTTGGTGAGTCCCCTTGGCTAAACTTTCTTCCCTGAAAAGCACACGTCTTGCAGAGAGCTCCCTTCTAATACTTGGAATACAACAGCTGGAAAAACATTTCTTGCCAGAAAGGTTGGAACTTCAGTTTGGGCTTACTAACTGAGGGAAAGCTGTAGTTAGCACCACGGCCGGTCTGGAGGCGCACGCTCGCTCCCTTTCTTTACGGCCCAAGAACAGTGGGCTGTTGCTACCTATAGCCGCAATTTCGTGGGGGCGCTCCGAGCCAACCCGCTCCCGGCTGTTGTGGAGGCTAGCGTGCGCAGTGAGCGCTTGGCTTCCGACTTACCGTGGCGCTTTCTGAAGTTACTCTATATGGTATTCATGGCACCAATGCGATGTAAACATGGTAGCAAGTATATATGATGACTCTGGTCAATTCCGCTCTTCAGAAGTGGTGGCGCAGGCCGCTCATATGACCGCTTCTGTTGCTCGGCAGTGCATCGACACGGTTATAACATAGCCTTTTCTTTAGTTTCCTCTAACTTTGAGAATGAGTAAGAGGATGAATATTGCACTTGGTTAAGAAAATGGTTTAGTTATGGTTTTGGAAATGTTTATTTCAAATGCACATGCCGGCCGTCGCTCTTCTTCAATATAGCAAAATTGCACATTTTTTGTTGAAGGCATCCTAAATCGTGCTTTAATATTGAAATAAATACTTCAAAAACGTGAAAGTCACTGCATAAGGGGGACGGCCACACCGGAGACGAAGAGTAAACATGAAAAAACATTCAGAGAATCCTTTCAATGGGAAACGGAATGTTCTCCTTGGTACTGCAACAATATGCGCATGGAGAACTGAAAAAAAGAAGTACTGCTGGTAAAACACTGTAGTGACAATCACAGTTTAAAGTAGTCACATTTGTCACAGCCTGAAATGCTTCCGCGAGGGCTTGTGAATGAAACCAGAAGGCCTGTCATTCTGATCTGTTAACCTTTTTGTGTAATTTACTAGAAGAATCCGGAGAAACTTTTCAGAAATAATATGAGCCAGCACTCTGGCATGACTCTTGTACACTCCTTCCGGACAGTCCAGAAGTGGCAGATCATCAAGGTATGGCTCAAGAGTTAATTGCAGTCTTGGGGATCCTCGTTCGAGGAAGATATTTGACTGCTTTCTCGAAGAACGTCACAATTGTGTCCAGCAATGATAGCAACTCCTGTTTCGGGTAGTGTAGATAATGGGCTTCTTGCTGACAGAGAAGTTGGTATAAAGGACTGTTAGTTTTATTTGTCGTCACTAGCAAGGCGCAAGCTTCGCAACCGACATCACTAATGAGCTTGGCAATGTAACCACCTACATACACCAAGCCTGAATAGGCGACTGATGTCTGTGGTCTGCGAGGAGGTTCTCGCAGAGCTTCAAGTTCCTCAATAACATCTTCCAGAATAGACACCACCACTCCTTCAATGTTTTCGTCGCGAATGCCCGTGTCTTTTGAAGGTGGCACCTTTTCCTTGACAATGTAGGTCAAAGCCGCTGTGACGGCTCTTGCGTCTAGCGCGTCA
The DNA here is from genome assembly GCF_043290135.1 of Rhipicephalus microplus. NCBI lineage: Eukaryota > Metazoa > Arthropoda > Arachnida > Ixodida > Ixodidae > Rhipicephalus > Rhipicephalus microplus. The sequence goes on from NC_134710.1 coordinate 8,609,796, forward strand.
TTGCCCCCCTACATTGCCCTCAGTTTTCCAAATAATGCCTCTATAGTATCACTGTTAAATTTCTTCGTGAGCACATAGTTTACTCTTTTTCTCAGAAGAAATTATACTGTCTCCACTGTGGACATAGTGGTGAAAAGCACAGCAGTGCATGTCTCGTCTGTAAAGTTTCCAACACCAGCGGCGACAGAAAAATCCTGGATGTGCTTAATGTAGCCTGAAAATTCACTTTTCAGCCACAGCATTCGGTTGTCGTCCTGCTTCAAGATGGAAAGTTTGCAGTCATTTCCACTGTACGTAGTGTTGTGAATGTCGAACCATCTCTTTATGGCTTTCATGAAGTTGATTGTGGATGCTGCATCCTTGAATAGGACAACAAAGGCCTCGCAAGTTTCGCAGATGTTCCAGTGCGCCAATGACTTGGAGCGAGAATACTTGCACTGCACGCATTACATTAATCTTTTTCAGGTTAGATGGGTATACGTGCTTTCTAGTGAGGTTTCTCGCCAGTTTCACAGACATTTCCTTTTGGCGCTCATATAGCCTTTGCACGAATGTGCCAGTAATGAGGCCTGTGCCATCTGAGAATTCACGCTCCTAAAAATTGACTGCACACATTTTTGAGAACATGGCAAGGATCGAAACTTAAAAAAAAATTACCCGTTCATCATCGTGGGGGTGTTTGACTACAGTTGACAGGGAGCCTTTTCCCATGAGTTTGAACATAGTTGTGTTCGCAGAGTAGTTATCTGTAACAATGCGGATGATCACAAACCTACAGTCCTCAACTGCTGCAATGACGTCTTTCGTCCAGGCAAACAAGACTCTCCCGCTGAGCTGCTTCGTAAAATAATAGGAACATGGGATCTTGTACGAAGTTGTTATTCCATGAAGCACAGAGGAAAGCACTCTGTTAGCAAGACTTTCGTTCGTGCTGCGTGAAGCAATGTTTTCTGGCCTGTCTCTGATGCCGAATACTGCATCACACTTGCGGTCGTATATGCACTTTGGCTTTATTGAAGCCTCATCAATTATTAATGAAGCCATGTGCTGCTTGTGGCTGAGGAGAGAAACCTCGTGAATCAGTCTTCTTCATTGCACTACTCATACCCGAGGACGATGAGCTGGGACCGACGTATCGCTGCAGTGTGCACTTATGTGGTAGTGTCAGAAGCTCAGCTCGTGCATGATCGTAGGCTTTCGGTGAAAGAAAGCGCCATATTACACACTCTCTGACGATTTCTTCGGAGCCCCGCCGCGGTGGTCTAGTGGCTAAGGTACTCGGCTGCTGACTCGCAGGTCGCGGGTTCGTATCTCGGCAGCGGCGGCTGCATTTTCGATGGAGGCGGAAATGTTGTAGGCCCGTGTGCTCAGATTTGGGTGCACGTTAAGGAACCCCAGGTGGTCGAAATCTCCGGAGCCCTCCACTACGGCGTCTCTCATAATAATATGGTGGTTTTGGAACGTTAAACCCCACATATCATCAAACGATGTCTGCGGAGTAAGATTGAACCTTCCGGTAGCTCTCCATTTGGTGAAGCAGAAAGACAGCTTTTTTCTCTCCTTTTTCGGCATCCGCGGAAATTTTTGTCAGTGACGAATGGTCATAGTCACTCACTGACATAGTCACTCAAAAGAAAATGCTTGCTACAAACGACAGTGGAGGGAGACTTGTCATTAATCACAAGATTTTCCCGGGAAATGTTTTTCTGCCATTTCGCGCATATACTAGTTCCTCATCAGCAGGAAATTGGTGAAATGACACGCCGGCAGTTTTTCCAGACCGCGACTTGCAAAATGGCACACAACAGTACACCATGTGCGCGCTGTGCGAACGCTCCACCAGAACACCAAGCACACACGAAGGTCTCTTCGCAAAAGCAGGCAGGCACGAACACGAAAAATACGTCGGGGAAACTCACTGCGACACGTGTATCCAAGTGCGATGCGTATGGCAGCAAGCTACTTTCCCGAATGGCACGACCTGGTCAGTGGCGGATCCGGGGGGGGAGGGGGGTGATATGCGTGGCCCCCTGAAAATACACCTCTCTGGCAGTGACGTCTTCATTCGTAAGCCCGCATAAAACGCTGGACGTGCCACCGCTTGCTGTGCGCCGGAATTTCTCCAGATTATCTTTTTTCCACGCCCTGTATCATAGTAACACATCATTTGCGGGGTCGTATATTTTACCGCCATGTCATACTTCTAATCGCACTGATCATGCTTACAAAGGTAACCCTATCTCAGTGGCTCGTCATAAGGATGAGATTACCCGTCTCATTGTAAAAACGAGCACAAGGACGCACTCGGTGATATCTGCATGAGCATGGTCATCTCAAAACCACGATATGGTTATGAAGAACTCCGTAGTGCTCTCCAGAAATTTCGGTCACCTGGGTTTCTCTAACGTGCACCTAAATTTAAGAACACGGGCCTCAAGCATTTTCGCCTCCTTCGAAAATAAGGTGGTCAGGTCTTAAAAAAATAAAGATTGTTGTGGCTAGTAGCGCTGCGTGTGCGTCTTATTTTTCCGAGTGCGGAGAAAGCCACACTGTCCCCACACGTACTTCCTTCACAGCTTCCTACAATCGGAAGAAGTAATTATCACGAGAAATTGGCCGGGCACAGCTAGTTTACAATACGAAGCGCATGCGGTGCAATGGGCTTTGCGGGGTTGGCTCGGGACGCCCTCTCGCGGAGCGCGCCGTCGTGACTGTATAGAAAAAGTTTCATTGTACTCCCCGTGGCTGCTCAGGCCGTAAGGAAAGGGAGCGCGCGCCTCCAGACCGGCCATGTAAGCACGTGGTTTCCCTGGCGTCATCAGAAAACGTCGTGTAGTCTCGTCGTCCTGCTACTCCTGGCGTCTTGGCCCGTTAAACACGCAAAGACCAATGTCGCTGCAGGAATCGCGGTTTCCGTGCATGCATCGCGCTCCGATCAGTTTTCAAAAGTTCTTCATCAGAGAAGTACTTTGGTTTGGGCTAGTTGGTTTATAGTGCTCACATAGAAAGGGCAGCGCAAAAACTCGGGAAAAAGAAGGACAGTAGAGACAGAGCGCTGACTAACAACTGAAATTTTATTGCCATCGCCGTGCATATATATGTGCCTAAAAAGTGATTGAGAGGAGGATTAGAAGCAAGAAAAGAAGGCTGATTTTAACCAGCGATAAAAACTGCAAACAATAAAATCTTCAAAGGAACTCGCGCAAGCGTGAAGAGTGAAATGCATCAGGTCATGATAAGGCAAATAACACAGAAAATCAAGGAAAGCCTCTAAGATAACTAATTTCACCGTCAGACAAGGATATGGAAGGCCTGCTCACGCACTTGTCACCTGCTTCATGAATGAAGAAAGCCTCGACAATCTCGCGCTTTATCTTATCCCTCCCCATTAAAAAAAAAAAAACCGAGTACTACGAAAGTCAGGAGAGCAGCTACAACGCCTGCAATGGTCAGCCAGAAAACCACTGGTCGTATTGCGTACATTATAGTCATGCTCCTTCGCCCTTTCATTAAAACACCTGCCAATTTGACCAATGTACTCAAGTCCACAATTTAAAAGGAACCTATAAACTACATTGGAAATACGATCTGTGAACCTGTTCCTGTGTTTGGTTGTGCACCCAGGGCGTTTCCCCTTGTAGGCCATGCCACACAACCTCGAGAGTTTGCAGGGCGTGGACAGTACAACTTGCACGTTATGCTTCGATGCAATTCTCTTCAATTTATGCGAGAATTTGTGAACATAAGGGATAACTTGCACATGCTTCTTTTTTCTACCATCTTTTTGTTTTGTTTGATCGCGTTTCATGTTCCGTAGCAGGGTCTCACACACCGCAGAAATTAATTCAGGAGGCTAACCTGCCTGCTTCAATCTGGCAACCTGTGCATTAAAGCTAGATGAAATGACATGTACACATGACTTATTCTAGGGCTGATTGCAGACAGTTCACTGCAATGCTCCGCTTAACAAGCTTCGAATGGGCGCTGTCATGACGTAACAAGGGTTTCTTGGATCTAGGATTATACTTCCAACAGATGTGATTATCGCCAAAAAGCAAGCCAATGTCAAGAAATTGCAACACTCGCTTATCAGGCTTTTCGTGCGTAAATTGCAGGCCTTAACTTTCACTCTGAAACACATGCAAAACGTCATGGATGACTATGTCAAGGTCATCGACATCATTCAAAATTGCTAGAAGATCATTTACATACCTAAAGATCTTTACAACCTGTGGTACTTGCAATTTATCCTGAATGCAGCAACCAACGACCGACAAGAGAAGATCACACAACACAGGAGCCACAGCTGAACCAATGCATATGCCCTTTCTTTGAACATAAAACTTATCATCAAAATTCACAGCTGTAGAAGACGAATAGAACTCTAAGAGTCTGACAAACTCATCAGCAGAAACACCTGCTACACCTGAGAACTGAAGTTCACCATATTCCTGAACCCTATCTCGAGAAGCCTGCAGCAGTCCTTCATGTGGCACAGAATAATAAAGTTCTTCAATGTCGACCGAAAAACCGTTAAGAAAACCTTGTAGGTGCAGTATGAAGTCCTCAGACTTACGGACGACAAAGGGATCATCCTTCACTAAAACTTGAAGGTGCCTTTGTAGGCTGAAATACGTGGCGCAAGGTTGACCAAGAGAAAAAAGACGAGACAGAAAGAGTGCCAACGCTGAACTTAGGTCCATTCTTGAGCACCAAAGCAACCTTCTCAGGAAGAACCACGTTCCCAAGAACTCCTAAATTGTCCGGCATTGGTCGCTTGGTCTGGAGCTTGGGAAGTCGATCCAAGATGCACTGCCACCAATAGTACTCCGTTGTGTCTTTTGCTGAGCGACGAAAGAACCGCAGTTGTTCTTCAGCTATAATTCCCGGGAAACTCGAGAAACACCACAGTCGTAGCAGGTCATGGTATAGGCGTACCTGCCTCCAAAGTTCCGACTTGAGAATTTCGCAGATGCGTTTAGCGTGGCCAAACGAGGGTTGAACAGGACCAAAAAGCAATGTGACGTCGTTGGGTATTAGACCTTTTCTTAAGCAATAACCAATAAACCTAGCACGGCAAGAAGCAGAAGCGATCAAGTGTACGTAATCCTGAGCCTGAGTAGAAGGTAAAACAGACTGCAAAAGGCCCCTTGTAGAAGAAATGAAGCTTAATAACCAACTAGCCCAACATAACGTACTATTAATGCCTTTGTAGGTATCGGCTGACGTGGCGTTGCCAGGTAGCATCTTCAGAAACAATGGCACGAAACGGAACATCGGATTTGTGACTTTTCACGGTAAAAAAAGACTTCAAGGAGGCCTTTTTCTTCTTTCTTTGTTTTTGCCTTGAGGTTCTGTAGGTTCAAGTCCTCTAGTAGTTGAAGTGCACGCCGTTTCTGTTCTGAAGTATCAAAGGGTACGCCCTAGAAGTTCTTTACCATTGCCAATTGTGACTTTTCTCGAAAAAGAGAAGTCAATCTGCTGAAATGCTGTTTCTCGGGACGTCCTTTCTCGAAAAGCTTCTGATCACTTCAAGCCTGTCCGTGCCTCTGAACTTCAGTCTCGTTCGGTGCCCAAGTTCCGTAAGAAACCTATGCGTGCCGTCATGGCAAACGTGATGGAGTCAAATACGACTTATAAAATTGATTCCCTAAATTGTTCGATAAAACCATTCCATAAATTGATTATGCATATTACGAGTTCAAAAAGCATGTTTATTTTCGCCATTTCAAAACATTTCTTCATTCTTTGCTAGCGCCACTTCTCGAGAAGAATTATAGCAGTGTAAAATACCCCAGTTTTGTTGAATTTGTCCCGGTTATGGGTCAATATCGAGGTCATGCAGAGTTCCTGCAAATCAGCTTTATTTTTGGAAGAATGCAGCAAGTCTTTATTGATAATAAATTCATGTCACCTTGTGTTATTCTCGGTGAACGAGCGCCGCGAATGCCAAGAACGAAATCCACGCGAAGCAGATACGAAGCTTCTACATTCGACCAATCCCATTGTGGTTGGAGAGTTTGGTGTCTAGCCTGTTGGTACATAGCTTGGAATCTAGAAACCCGGCGTTTACATACATAAGAAGACAAATATGACAACCACACACGCTAGGGCTTGTCGTCGTCGTGTGTTTTTTTGGAGGCTGGGTTCTTCGATTCCAAGCCATGGTGGTAGAAGTGCAGTCGAAGTGCAGACGTACACATTTCATAAAATCCATTTGAGCGCCAACACTCGACACATTCACGCACACACACCCAGGCATTAAACATGCACAGCACTGTGTTTGTGTGTGTGCGTGAATGTGTTGCGTGTTTGCGCTCAAATTAATTTTTTTCAATATTATACCTACTAGCGAGACAACAAGCTATTCTACTCGCGTAGACACTCGCGCCCGATTCCACTCTATGTTTTGTATTATGATATTGTGCGCTGAAACTGTTGCCTTATCAATCGGCATCAGCAGTGCGCTTGGTTATCACCGAGGACACTGTGATGTGAAAACACTCGCTACCTTTGGTCGTTTTGGTGAAAGCGGGGACGACTGGTGTGGCCAGAGCCTTCAGTATATTGTAAGGTGTTGTGCAACATTACCGCGTGAAATTAAGCACATTCACCGTGGCGACGTCATATAAAAAAAAAAATCGACGAATTGTGGCGCGCCGGCGCCGCGCCTCCGTTAAGGGGCTTTAGGCGGCATGTCCGATCTGGAAATTTCGGCGGTGGCGGCGCAAGCGTAGATAGACTAGCCTCGATAGCGTTCTAGCGTTGAACCGTAGCCAAGTTCGACAGCCTGTCCGGATCAGAGATTTTTAGCGCCCTCCGCTGCGTGACAGGTATGACCGCCGCCTTGGACAGTTGCTTCGCAGCTGCTGGACACTGCGGGCGAACGTTTACTTGCTGTGTTCATTCGAGGTTGCGGCCAGGTACTGCACCAGGGTGGCCAATCCTGCTCTGGTGAGGGAGTGCATTACCGGCAGATGGTCGCCAGCGTCCCACCACTCGTTCAAGGCAACGCTTCTCCTTCATTCGATAAATAAGCATAATAAAGACGAAATAACAGTTAAACATTCCCAAACCATATCCATTTACGCAACATTCACACGAAACCCCGAGCACTCTGCGCGGCATTTATTAGAGTTCCCGCCGTGGAAAGATACTGGCGGCTTTGTCTTTCTTTTTTTCACCATTAAGCGTGTTATTCTTCCTTCATTGCGCTCCCCCCCCCCCCCCCCACTTCGCATGCGAGCGAAATGCGCTCGTGGCTTCTCTCAGGTCCGTTGGCCACTCGGGCGATGCGGCCCTTCGTAAAATTTTCTTTTTTTTTCATCATGTTTTTTTGAAGAGGTACAAGAAAGAGGGAATGCGATTGGCACAAATAAAGTTATCTGTTTCTATTGCGTGTTTTGTATAATAAAAGGATGCACACGTAGTCTGAAAGTGTTTGTCTATAAAAGCAGCTTCAATTTACAACTGACTCTGACGAAGAGAAGCCAACTTGCCGAAACACTGATGTTCTTTCTCAAAAAATGTCTGATTGATATGTAAAGTTCAACGTCCCAAGACCACCATATGATTATGAGAGACGCTGTAGTAGAGGGCTCCATAAATTTCGACCACCTCGGGTTCTTTAACGTGCACCCAAGTCTGAGCACACGGGCCTACGAAATTTCCGCCTCCATTGGAAATGCGAAAAATGTCTGATGGCTTCAAGCCTCTCCGTGCCTCGGAACATCAGTCTCGTTTGGTACTGAAGTTCCGTAACAAAGCTATGCGCACCGTCATAAGAAATGTGATTGAGTGAAATACCACGTGTCCTATACTCGCGATTGTGGGTGATTTTGGTCTGGATATTCTGGTTCAACATTCCCTGTTATGTTCTGTTCTGTTTTAACTGTTTTGCTGTGGAGAGGTTGAGGTGCATATTGCCTCGGCTACTCTATATCACAAAGTTCTGCAGCGAAAAAAAAAGAATAATACAGAATGGTACCCAAAAATTAACAATACGGAAAAAACAAAACATAATAGCACACTGAAACCAGTTCAAATATTACGCCAATGCACAGTTTTCTTAGAGCAGTTCACACAGTCATAATACTGTTTACACGCACACCTGTCAGTATATGCATAAACACATTTTATATATATCCTATCCCTCTCTGGCTGTCTATCATAGGCGCTTGTTTAGTCCAGTCTCCACAAAAAGTGGGTCAGGAAGATTATTGCCTTTTTCTGGAGATGCATCTCAGGCCATGGTCCAAGTAGTTTCCTTATTGTGAGGGGCCGTTTGTCCAAACTTGCTAATTTGTTCTCTTTCATTCGCGTATTTAACGCACTCCAAAAGAATATGGCGAACATTTTATTCTGCATGAAAACAATGGCATCCCGGTGAGTTGGATCGATGCATCTTGTGCAGGAAGCTGTTCGTGTTTGCTACTTCCAATCGATGTCGGTGGATTAATGTCTCTAGGTGTCGTGGGAGGTCTATCGCTATGGAAAATTTTCTGTGTGGATCAACTTCATAAAGTACTGTTTCCTTTGATTTAGGGCTGTCAAACCACTTCTCCATCGAACAATGGTTAGCTCCTTGCGTTATATAATGTCGAATATCCGCCACAGACATAGGGATTGTGCAACCCCGTCCTTCCTTCAATGCTTTCTTCGCGAGGCTGTCAGCCTCTTCATTTCTCTTTATTTCAATATGGCTGGGTATCCATTGGAATACAATGTTGTGACCCTGCGATGAGGCATATTTCACAGTTTCTGCAATACATTGTGCTATTTTACCATTTTTGTAAAGTGATCTCACATTTATGATTAGCTGAAGAGCAGGTTTGCTACCCGTGCATATCACCTACTTTCGTGGCTCAGGGTTCTCGTAGATAAGCTTAACTGCTTCAAAGATAGCCACCAATTCTGCTGTCGTCGATGAAGATTTGTGCGATGATTTGTACATTCTCTTTTTCTGAATTTCAGGTATAAAGACCGCACAGGCTGACGCTTCTTCAGTGCATGATCCGTCTGTATATATCTTCGTTTTTTTCATTATGCATTACATGAAACTGATGATGTACCATCTGTGCCGCTACTAGAGGCGCCATGTCTGCTTTCTTCTCTATGCCGTCAATTTTACGGATAACGTTGAGAAGTGGCAGCGTCCAAGGTGGTTTAGAAGATTTCCATCGCTTAAATTCTGGTACTACTGCTTGAAATGGTGATACACTATCCTGTAATCTCGTTGCCGTCCTTTGTGTTAGTGCACCGGATAAAGAATGACTTTCATGTTGCGTGAAAATTCTAAATAAATTTCGAGATCTTTATTTAGTTCTGAGTACTACCAAAGGTGGCTGTCGAGCCTCTGGATGCACTAAAGCACTGGAAGTTGACCGTGGCAACCCCAGACATACCCTCAAGCTCCTTGCCGAAAACTAGTGAATTCACTTGTTTTCTTTCAGTGGAGGCTGGAAGTCTGTGCAGCAGAGGCAGTGAGTAACTTACGATGGGATGCCCCGCCACGCTGGTCTAGTGGCTAAGGTACTCGGCTGCTGACCCGCAGGTCGCGGGATCAAATCCCGGCTGTGGCGGCTGCATTTCCGATGAAGGCGGAAATGTTGTAGGCCCGTGTACTCAGATTTGGGTTCACGTTAAAGAACCCCAGGTGGTCAAAATTTCCGGAGCCCTCCACTACGGCGTCTCTCATAATCAAATAGTGGTTTTGGGACGTTAAACCCCACAAATCAATCAACTTACGATGGGACGTATCCAGGCAACATGTAGGGCTAACAATGACACTGTAGTACCACCCCATTGGGCCCCGCAGAGATTCCGGAGGATTCGAATGGCCTGATTCACTTTTTGTTCAAGGGACTGGACATGAGGCGACCATGTTAGTCTCTGGTCTAAAATCACTCGCAAGAATTTATGAGTTTGCACCATTTGAATAGGCTGGTTTTGCAGAATAATGTGAAAATCTCCAGGTCTTTTTAATGTAAACGTCTATATGTAAGTTGTAAATTAAAGCTGGCTTTAAGATTGACGCTTTCACACCACGTCTATGTATCTGTATTTTTATGCAAAACGGGAAATGAAAAACGTAAATTTTATTTGTGCCGATCGAGTTTCCTTTCGCTGAGGAATCAGTCAGCTTAACATTCGCCTCTTCAAAAAGTGCGAACAAAATTTTAAAAAAGAATAACAAAATATAACAAATGGCTGCACGGCTCAAGAGGCCAGAGGACCTGAATGAAGGCATGAGCGCATTCCCGTTGCATGCGAAGTGGTAAAGGGCTTCCACGGCAACCCCCCTCTTCTCGATCTTTCGTCCTTTCCTTCTATTTCAGGACTGCAAAAGTGACGTCATGAAAGAAATTTTCTGTTAACTACCAGTGGTAAAAGCGGCTCTGCCGCGGCTGAGGGCGAACACATGGGAGGTATAGGGAGTTTCCGCATCCTGGTTGACACGCAAACTGGGCGGGATAACTGAGCGCGATCAAACTTCTATTATTGCTGAGCGAGAGGCGAGAAGGAGCAGAGGCAAGCGCTACGAACGCAAGTCAATCACTTCCAGAGCTTCACTTGGTTTAAACTTCATAAGATGAGGATTGAGAAAAGACATAAAAACAAAAGAGAAGATTTTTACAAGGGTATCAAACTTTTGTATACGTAAAAACTTGTGAAATACAATAAATGCGATTACTCACATCAGCTTCACTCTGTTCAACCGGATCTTATGATTCCCGGCGACCGCTACGAGCGTGCACGTTTCTTGAAACAGAAACTAGCGACGAGTTTCCGGGGCCTCCTTCAAGCGCCGTCGTGATTCAGGAAACAGGAAGGAAGCATGAAATATGTATGCGAAACTTTGTGCTAGCATTAGTTTGTTCATTTATTTGTGGCTTTTTTATATGATTTTTATGAAAGTTCCTTTTACGTACACTTTCCAAACGCCTTTTTGCGTCTGAAGTTTTCAGTTCTTTTTGTACTTGCATTATATTTATGCAAACTTTCTTATAGACTAGTGCACCTATGGTGGTTAAAGAAAGTCATGAAAATCAAACAATGCGGAGGTTTGCTTCAAGGCTGTGCTCAAGCAATGATGATTGTTGGTGATCGAATTGACTGAAATTCGTGCCGCTATGTAACCGGGACGGCTTCCTGCTCTCCCATAGTAGAGTACCACGTACTCTTAATCGTTCAATACTTCTTATAACACACAGCTTCAGCTGTGTTGAAATAATTACAAAAAGTAGGAGTTGAGTGGCGCTGGCTAGGCTTTCCCCTATAGAAGAGTGCAGAGAATGCTGCAAGCCTTGGAGTCATAAGGTAACTAGAGGGCATTCTGGCGCCGCCATCGTTCGGTGACCTTGGTAATGATAGGAAGTAAACAAATTTGCGCAGTCTTCGTACAGAGAAATGTACTTTCGTAAAGAGTGGACACACGTGTCTTTCCGTGGTCGAACAAGAGAGGGTCTGAGCAACAGCTACCACCTCGTATACCCTGTGGCACATGCCCACTTTACGCGTCCGTCTATCCGTCCGTCCATCTGCTAGTCTGCCTGTCCGTCCATCCATGCGTCCGTTCATGCATCCATTTTGTGAACACTCCAAGTACCGCTATCTCCCATCTCGCATCCCCTTTGGCTCATACCCGCTTTACGCGTCTGTCTGCAAGTCTGTCTGTCCGTCCGTCCATGCGTCTATCCATGCATCCATCTAGTGAACACTCCAAGTACCGCCATCTCGCATCCCCTGTGGCACCTACCCGCTTTACGCGTCCGTCTATCCGTCCGTCCGTCTGCTAGTCTGTCTGTACGTCCATCATGTGTCCGTCCATCCATGCGTCCGTCCATGTGTCCATCTAGTGAACACTCCAAGTACCATCATGTCGCATACCCTGTGGCACATACCTGCTTTACGCGTCCGTCTATCCGTCCGTACGTCTGCTAGTCTGTGTGTCCGTCCGTCAATGCGTCCGTCCATGCGTCCATGTAGTGAACACTCCAAGTACCGCCATCTCGCATCTTGCATTTTTTGTGGCACATAGCCGTTTTACGCATCCGTCTATCCGTCCGTCCGTCTGCTAGACTGTCCGTCCGTCCATGCGTCCGTCCGTGTGTCCTTTATGTGCACACTACAAGTACCGCCATCTCGCATCTCGCATCCCCTGAGGCACATACCCGCTTTACGCATCCGTCTATCCGTCCGTCCGTCTGCTAGACTGTCTGTCCATCCGTCCATGCGTCCATCTAGTGAACACTCCAATACTAACATACCGCATCTAGCATCCCCTGTGGCACATACCCGCTTTACGCACCCGTCTATCCATCCGTCCGTTTGCTAGACTGTCTGTCCGTCCGTCCATGCGTCCTACTAGTGAACACTTCAACCGCCATCTCGCATCTCCTGTGGCACATACCCGCTTTACGCGTCCGTCTATCCATCAGTCCTTCTGCTAGTCTGTCTGTCTGTCCATCCGTACATGCGTCCGTCCATGCGTACATCTAGCGAACACGCTAAGGACCGCTATCTCGCGTCCCTTGTGGCACATACCCGCTTTACCCGTCCGTCTATCCATGTGTCCGTCTGCTAGTTTGTCTGTCCATCCGTCCTTGTGTCCATCTAGTGAACACTCTAAGTACCACCATCTCCCATCTCGCATTCCCTGTGGCACATACCCGCTTTACAGGTCCATATATCTGTCCATCCGTCTGCTAGTCTTTCTGTCCCTCCGTCCATGCGTCCGTACGTGCGTCCAACAATTGAACACCCCAAGTACCGCGATCTCGCATCTCGCACCCCTTGTGGCGTATACCCGCTTTACGCGTCTGTCAATCCGTCCGTTCGTCTACTAGTCTTTCTGTCCATCCATCCATGCATCCGTCCGTGCGTCCATCTAGTTGTAGTGAATAAGAAAGACGTTGATACCATCAGGTCAGCTATCATCAGCACAAGAAGAAGGCACGAGATCGGCGATCAAGCACCGTCATCTGGGTTCGCCTGCGTTCCTTTAGAGCTACCACCCGCTTGCTCAGTCCTTCAATAAACCCCCTTTACATTTGGTGGATCGTGCTGAGTAACTGCATCACCTACACCCTGGAACTCCGATCCCGCACGCTGCCGTCGACCATGCAAGTTGACGCTGCCCAACAGACAGCACCTCTCGCGGCTCCTACTTGCCCCGGCCCGGTTCACCAGCGAGACCCCCCGATCTTTTCGGGCGCCGAAGACCAGGACGTCGAGGACTGGCTGTCGTCCTACGAAAAAGTCAGTGGACCAAACAGGTGGGATGACGCTGCTAAGTTGAGCACCGTCAACTTTTACTTGGCTAATGTGACGAAACTGTGGTATACAAACCACTAATCCGAGTTCGAGAACTGGGCCACTTTCAAGCAGGCAATATCCTCGGTTTTCGGTCGCCCTGCCGTGCGGAAGTTGCGCGCCGAACAACGCCTGCGCTCACGGGCACAAGAACCTGGCGAAACGTTTACCGCCTATATCGAAGATATACTCGATCTCTGCAAGCGCGTCGATGCCTCAATGAGCGAAAGTGCCAAGATCCAGCACATTATGAAAGGTGTTGATGACGACGTCTTTCAAATGCTCTTGGCGAAGTCTCCTGGCACGGTGTCTGAAGTGGTAACTCTGTGCCAGAACTACGACGAATTGCGACGGCAACGAGCTCTCACCCGTCGTCCATTTCAGCCTAACCAACCACTCACTGCCCTGGACGTCGTACCTGACCACTCCCGCCTTCTAGCACAAATGAAAGACTTTGTGCGTGAGGAGGTCGCACGTCAGCTTTCCCTCCTGCCGTTTTGTCAGCGCCAAGAGCTCCCGCTGCAGCAGCAAGAGCAACCACCGACACCGTTAGCTCCCATGCTCCGACATGCACTTCAGGACCAGATTGCCGAGGCTATGCCAGTGCCCTTTCGGCAGCAAGTTGTCGCCGCGCCTCTTACTTATGCTGACGCAGTAAAGAGGCAGCAGCCACACCAGCCCTCGCCGTTCAATGGACTGCCGCATGTCACCGCTCCTACTCAGTCTTCCGTCGCATGGGCTCCTCCCCTCGCTACCACAGCCTCGACTCAGCCGTATGCCACGTGGGCGGCGCCCCTTGCTGCAAATGCCTGGCGAACGCGCAATAACCGGCCGATTTGTTTTGCGTGCGGCGGACCTGGCCATATCTCCCGATACTGCCGTCGTCGCGTGCCCGCCTACACAGACGTCCGACCACGAAGCAATTACATGGACCGACCACATTTTGGTTATGAAAGTTCGGATCGTCAGTCAAACACGTCTTCCCGTGACTATCCAGCAACTTCGTCTCGTCGCTCACCTTCACCCAATCGACGCTCCTTGTCACCCATGCGTCCACGACCAGCCCCTCAAAATGAGGGAAACTAGCCGTCGCAGTTCAAGGGGCAAGAACTGCGCTATCGAAATCTTCAAGTTCTCGCACCTTGCCGTCAAATATCGTCGAAGTTTTTGTAGACGGCGCCCATGCATACGCTCTTGTGGATATTGGGGCCGCTGTGTCTGTTATAGACGCCAAACTTTGCCGCAAGCTCCGAAAGGTGACCACGCCGCTTGATATGTTCTTACGTGCAGCAAATAGAGAACCTGTTCGACCTATAGCCGCCTGCACTGCCCGACTCAAGATTGCGGAGGACCACTACATTGTTGAGTTTATCGTCCTTTCTTCGTGCTCTCATGACATCATACTTGGCGGGGATTTCCTATCCCGTAATCGTGCCGTTATAGATTGTGCCCGTTCCGAACTTGAACTGCTTCCGTTCTTCGAGCAGCCCTACGACCACACTAATCAAGCCGCGCACAAGCTAGTTGTCAAAGAAGACACTGACATTCCACCGATAACAGCTGTTTTGCTCCCTGTGGTCTCCGACGGCATGCGTGATGAAGTAGCATTTTTCGAGCCATCACGCCTCTTTCTAAGTCGGAAACCACTTCTGCTCCCTTATTCAGCCCTCTCAATTTCTAATGGAGCCAGTGCTCTCTGCCTTACCAATCCCTTTCCGCATACCATCAAACTGTTTAAAGGCGAGTCTCTTGGATGCGTACAGCCCATTGATAACGGACAAATTTTTACCGTGCCGCAAGAATCATCCCAAAGTGACCTCGCCGCCGTCAGTGCTCTTAACTACTCTCATCTACAGGCTTCAAAAGTGTTCGATTCGGCGTTCGCAGACGGACTGTCACCATCTGAACGATCTGAACTCCTCCAGCTGCTGTACCAGTACCGCGAATCTTTCGATGTTGTTCAACCTTCACTTGGCCGCACTTCTACCACTCTACATTACATCGATACCGGCTCCCATGCGCCACTACGACAGCGACCATATCGTGTTTCTGTGACGGAACGCCAAGTTATTACCGAACAGGTGAACGATATGCTGCAACGTGGCGTCATTCAACCTTCACAAAGTCCATGGGCCTCCCCTGTAGTGCTCGTTAAAAAAAAAGGATGGTTCCGTTCGCTTCTGCGTGGATTACCGGCGCCTAAATAAGATCACTTGATGAGACGTGTATCCTTTGCCCAGGATTGACGATGCCCTTGATACTTTACAAGGTGCCGAGTTTTTTTCATCATTAGATTTGCGCTCAGGGTACTGGCAGGTCCCCCTTGCCGATGCCGATCGACCAAAAACAGCCTTCGTGACACCGGACGGTCTGTATGAGTTTAATGTCATGCCCTTCGGCCTCTGCAATGCGCCGGCCCCCTTCGAGCGCATGATGGACTCAGTTCTTCGGGGTTTGAAATGGCAAATCTGTCTCTGCTATCTCGACGATATAGTCGTCTTTGCGCCAGACTTTGGAACACATCTCGAGCGCCTCAAACACGTCCTCACGTGCCTGAAGAATGCTCAGCTCCGACTCAACCTCAAGAAGTGTCACTTCGCTGCTCGCCAACTTACGATTCTCGGGCACGTCGTATCAAAGGACGGTATACTTCCAGACCCGGCTAAGTTACGTGCTGTCGCCGACTTCCCCAAACCAACGACTATGAAGCAGTTACGGAGCTTCGTGGGGTTATGCTCCTAATTTCGCCGGTTCGTGCGCAACTTTGCCTCTATCATTGCGCCTTTGACCGAACTTATAGGCAGCACCACTGATTTTTCGGCATGGTCTTCTGAGTGTGACCAAGCCTTCTGTACCCTTCGTCGTCTCCTCACTTCGCCACCAATACTGCGTCACTACGATCCTACGGCAGCAACTGAGGTCCACACCGACGCCAGTGGTGTCGGCCTCGGTGCGGTTCTCGCGCAACGCACGCCTGGATTCGCCGAGTATGTCGTCGCCTACGCCAGCAGAACTCTTACCAAGGCTGAATCAAACTACAGCGTCACCGAGAAGAAATGCTTGGCGATCGTTTGGGCGCTTGTCAAGTTCCGCCCATACCTTTATGGCCGTGCTTTTGATGTAGTAACGGACCACCACGCATTATGCTGGTTATCGTCGCTTAAGGACCCATCAGGTCGTCTTGCCCGTTGGGTTCTTGGGCTTCAAGAATATGACATTCGCGTGGTATATCGTTCCGGCCACAAGCATGCCGATGCTGATGCACTGTCACGATCTCCCCTATCCCCGGACATCGCATCTGTTTCCTCGGACAACACGTTGACAGCACTTGACGAGGACACCATATCTTCTGCACTACGCAATGACCCATGGATCGCTTCGCTTCTTGACGCGTTATCCGAGGCACCGACACTTCCAACCACTCGAACCCTGCGCCGCCAGGCTCCGCACTTCAGTATTAGGGATGGCCTTTTGTACCGGCGCAACTATTCAGCAGATGGTAGGAAATGGCTACTAGTCATTCCCCGAACGCTGCGCTCTACCATCTGCGCGTAGTTTCATTCCGACCCGCAATGTGCTCACGCCGGTGTTTTCAAGACCTACGAGCGCCTACGAAAAAGGTATTACTGGCGCGGAATGTTTACCTTCGTCCGCCAGTTCATTCGCGGCTGCCACGAATGTCAGCGGCGGAAAAGCCCGCCACATCCTGCAACAGGTTCATTGCAGCCGCTTCCATGCCCAGACCGCCCATTCGACCGTGTAGGAATTGACCTCTACGGACCACTACCATTAACAACGGCAGGCAACCGATGGGCTATCGTGGCAGTGGATCATCTAACACGGTACGCTGAAACTGCTGCTCTCCCCACAGCTGCAGCACAAGACGTTGCAACTTTCATACTCAATCGTTTTGTGCTTCGTCATGGTCCTCCTCGAGAACTCCTCAGTGACCGAGGGCGTGTTTTCCTCTCCGATGTAATACAAGCACTTCTTCAACAGTGCCATATGGTTCACCGGAAGAGTACAGCCTACCACCCACAGACGAACGGCTTGACTGAGCGGTTTAATCGTACTCTGGGGGACATGCTCGCTACGCATGTCGCTTCTGATCAAACAAACTGGGACCTCGTTCTCCCATTTGTGACATACGCGTATAACACAGCTATGCAAGTCACTACAGGGTTTTCCCCATTTTTTCTCCTGTACGGTCGCGAACCATCACACACCATCGACACTTTACTCCCATACTCGCCAGATCCCTCCGAATACAAGCCTGTCTCGGAAGCCGCTCGTTACGCAGAAGAGTGCCACAAGCTAGCCAAGCGGCTTACTACATCCGACCAACAGCGCCAGAAGGAGATCCGTGACAACGACCATCGTTCTGCACCAACGTTCGTTCCTGGAGCACTTGTATGGCTTCATGTACCGCCCTGCGCCCCTGGTGTATCACCCAAGCTACTCTCCAATTATCATGGTCCCTACCGCGTGGTCGAGCGTACTTCACCCGTGAACTACGCCATTGAACCCCTCACGCCACCGAGCGACCGTCGTCGGCGTGGACGTGATATCGTTCACGTAAACCGTCTGAAGCCGTACTTTGACCCGCTTGTCCCTACGTGTTAGATCGCCAGGATGGCTTCAACTTTTTCGCCGGGGGTAATTGTAGTGAATAAGAAAGACGTTGATACCACCAGGTCAGCTATCATCAGCACAAGAAGAAGGCACGAGATCGGCGATCAAGCACCGTCATCTGGGTTCGCCTGCGTTCCTTTAGAGCTACCACCCGCTTGCTCAGTCCTTCAATAAACCCCCTTTACATAGTGAACACTCCAAGTACCACCATCTCGCATCTCCTGGGGCACGTACCCGCTTTACGCGTCCGCCTATCCATCCGTCCGTCTGCTAGTCTGTCTGTCCGTCCGTTCATATGTCCGTCCGTGCGTCCATCTAGTCAACACTCCAAGTACCGCCATCTCGCACCCCTTGTGGCACATACCCGCTTTACGCGTCTGTCTATCCATCCGTTCGTCTACTAGTCTTTCTGTCCATACGTCCATGCGTCCACCCGTGCGTACATCTAGTGAACAATCCAAGTACCACCATCTCACATCCACTGTGGCCAGTACCCGTTTTATGCGTCCGTCTATCCGTTCGTCCGTCTGCTAGTCTGTCTGTCCGTCCGTCCATGCGTCCATCAAGTGCATCTTCCAAAGACTCTATGTACCGCTATCTCGCATCTCGCATCCCCTTTGGCTCATACCCGCTTTACGCGTCAGTGGACGAAGTGATTCATTTACAGAACATACCTTGCTCGTCTTTGTGCTTTTCTGGATTTTTCGCTGCAGTTGTTGGCTCTATCACCCCATACATCGCGGTGATGAATGTTCAACCTCACGGGGCACCGTCTGAGTCCGCTTCGACCGCGGGGACTGCTTCGAGGAAGCGAGGAAACGCGTCTAGTGAGAGGGAGGACACTGAGCTGTACTCTGCATCAAGCGACGAGTCCTCGGAAGACGGCTTCGAACCCGTCCTGTACCGCAAGGCTAAACGACGGATCGTCAATGCATCTTCGGCACCAAGCACGACCACCATAAAAACGGCCCCTCAGCGATGGTCTCACTCCATCCTGTTTGTGCCGCTGAAGGCTACCGATAGTCTACGCGGGCTGAAAAGGCAAGCGCTTTCTGTGTATCTCGAAAATATTACGCCAAATGAGGCCAAAGAAGTACGACTAAACGCAAGAAGGAACATCTTGTCAATCGATGTGGTGAACCCACGTGCGCTGAACGCGCTTCAGAAAGAGACGCAACTGGGTAACATCAATGTCAAGTCTATAATACCAGCTTATAGCACCACTTCAACAGGATTCATTTATGACATCGCCACTGAAATTCCAAACTTGGATCTCTCAGTGCTGATAGCCGGCAAATGAAGATAACGTCATTGTGAATGTCGGCTGCCTTGGTTACACACATTGTGTGAGAATTACGTTCAAAGGGGACTATCTCCCCTCCCATGTGAAGGTTGGCCACTTTCGTCACCAGGTCCGACCATTTATTCCAAAACCTATGCGAGCACTCCCACGTGCGCTGAACGCGCTTCAGAAAGAGACGCAACTGGGTAACATCAATGTCAAGTCTATAATACCAGCTTATAGCACCACTTCAACAGGATTCATTTATGACATCGCCACTGAAATTCCAAACTTGGATCTCTCAGTGCTGATAACCGGCAAATGAAGATAACGTCATTGTGAATGTCGGCCGCCTTGGTAACACACATTGTGTGAGAATTACGTTCAAAGGGGACTGTCTCCCCTTCCATGTGAAGGTTGGCCACTTTCGTCACCAGGTCCGATCATTTATTCCAAAACATATGCGATGTCATAAGTTCCAGAAAATCGGCCATGTGCAGGGTGCGTGCAGGAACTCCAAAGTGTGCCCCCCATGCTCAGAACCACACTCCGACGACAAATGCAACGCAACCACACTAAAGTGCCCTAATTGTCAAAGTGCCCACAGTGCATCTTCCAAAGACTGTCCACACATAAAGAAGGAGTTTAATATTCTTAGACAAATGGTGCGAGACAGCTCTACCCACAAAGAGGCCGCGGAAAAAGTCCGGCGAAGACGACGACGTCACCATCGAAGGTCTTCGCGAAGAACACAGTCAACTACAAGACGTAAGTCAACGCATCTGGGAACGGCGCCCACGGCAAGGTACACCGCGGTGAACGCAGGCGATGGAAGAGAGGAAACAAGTAGATCTCTCTCTACTGAAGAGTGGCCGCCACTTACGCGCACGCGACTTGTAGAAGAACCGCATCAGAAGCCGCCTTCATCAGAGCAAGCTGCGACAACAGAGGAGCAGCGGAACTTGGATATACAAGTGATTGCTCTTCTACGACCCATAATTAATGCCATTCGCACGGTGTTAAACAACATGCGCACAACGCCAGCCAGAAGTGCACTTCAAGTACTGGACGCTCTGAGTCCAGTACTGGCAGCTCTTTAGTAGATAATGGCCCACCAGCCACTGTCCTTCAGGGAAGAGGTAAAAAAGCAACAATTTTTCAGTGGGATGCACGGGGACTGACATCACGCATTGTAGATTTCCGTCGGTTCGTTTTCACCAATATGTTTCCCATCATCATCATCTGCGAGCCAAATTTATCGAGCGCTATCAGACTCTCCAGATACGAATCATTTATGTCGGCTTGTTATAGTGGAAACAGCAAGGTCCTACTGTTTATTCGCCGTGACCTGACTTACTTTCTTCGGTCAGTACCATCTGACAACGATAGCCAATATATATGCTTAACAGTGAAGAAAAAGGGTCTTACCGTCACTGTTGTCGGTGCACACCTGTCGCCATCAAGTATATTTGACAACAGAAGACTAGGACACATCCTATCATCCACTCCTGGCCCAAGGGTCATCATCGGAGACTTTAACGCCCACCATACGCTATGGGGGAGCCCAAAGATCAGTGCAAAGGGTAGAAGTCTGATAACGTTTGCTTCAGACAACGAGCTGTGCTTGTTAAATGATGGCAGCCCAACATTTTTACGTGGCCCTGAATACAGCAGCTGCCTTGACTTGGCTTTTGTTTTTCGAAGTCTCGTCAGATGTGCCGGATGGTTTGCGGACATAGAAACACATGGGAGTGACCACATTCCCACATATGTCAAGATCAGAGGATTATCACCTTGCAAGGTACGCGAAACTATCCAAATAGTGGACTGGACCAAGTTTGAATCTCTCATGGAAGAACGCTGTCAAGAGAACACCTCACTTGACTTAGAAGAGGTGATCAAGTCCACAGTGCAAGACACGGTGTGCACCCTCACATGCTCTTCGAGAGTAACCAAATTTGATGTAGAATTAGAACGACTTCGGGCTCTCCGATGGCGTGCGGAACGAAGGTACCGACGCACGAAAGCAATCGACGATTTACGAATCACTAGAAGTCTTCAGAAGAAGATACAATGCTGCATAGAGAAGCTAGAGTCACAACGTTGAGCAGCCTTCTGTGCGTCGTTAGATCCCCGCAAGCCTTTATCACACTTGTGGAGGACAATAAGAGGGCTCCGGACAGCTCCCATTCAGCGTTCTCCATTCAAGGCTCTAGCCCTCTCTCAACAGAGATCGGAGGTCGACGGGGCAGAAGAGTTCTGTGCCAAATTATCTGGCCAGCTTGCAGATCCCAACATCTCCACGCTCTCACGTGGTAGCACGACATCACGCTATCATCACATGGGCCAATTTTTTTCTATCCATGAGCTTAAAGCAGCACTGGCTTTGTGTAGACGGACATCAGCGCCCGGGCCTGATTGAATATCATACAGAGCACTGTGTCACCTTAGTGAGTGTGCGAGGAGTGTCCTCCTCGAGATGTACAATGATTCATGGTGAGAGGGCACCCTCTCAGTTAACTGGAAGACCAGCCGTTTGGTTCAATTACTGAAGCATGGCAAGTCACCATTGGCGCTCACATCGTACCACCCGATAGCACAGGCTAGTTGCTTGGGCAAAGTGATGGAGAGTATGGTACTAAGACGGCTAGAATGGTTCCTGGAGCACCACAACATCTAAACGGACGCTATGACGGGTTTTCGCTGTTGTCGGTTATCAATTGATAGCGTCATAGATCTGGTCAGCTACGTGCAACACGAAAAAGGCCATAAGCATCTCTTCGCTTCTTTATTTCTTAATGTTAAAGAGGCGTACGATAACGTCACATATGAAGCTGTCCTCACCGCTTTCAAGGTGGTTGGAGTGGGCGGTCGGATGTTTCAGTGGCTTCGCAGCTATCTCTCTGAGCAATCTTTTTTCGTGAGAACCGAGGATGGTGACACTTCGCTACATTACAGCCACCGTGGGGTTCCTCAGGGTGGCATACTTAGCCCTTACTATTCAACCCGACGCTAATAGGTCTCAACGAGAATCTGCCAAGTACTGTCAGATTGCCAATGTACGCGGACGACATCTGCGTTTGGACGTCTGCAGTAACACGTCTACACCTGCGAGCGGGAATTCAAAGAGCTGTCAGTAAAGTTTCTATTTACCTCCGTCAACGAGGCCTTGAAATTTCCTCTGAGAAATGTGCACTTGTGGCATTTACGCGCAAACCAATGCAGAACTACAGCGTTCTGATAAACAGCGAAAGGATACGTCACCTCCGATCATACAAGTTCAAGGAGTTATAATAACAGAGACCTCTCATGGAGCCCACATGTATCATACATGAAAAGGGGATTGACAGGCATCTGTCATTTGTTCAAGCTCTTCGCTGGAAAGAACTGGGGAATGCCCACAGCTGCTATGTTGCGACTATACAGGATTCTTTTGCTTGGATTCCTTCAGTACAGCCTACCTGCGTTAACCAACGCAAGTAAAACAAGCATACGAATGCTTCAAATTGTCCAGGCTCAAGCACTCCGGATTTGTTTAGGCTTGCCCAAAGTGCATCAACAGCGGCAACTATCGCCATCACAAGGGACCACCTCATCAAGACCCACATTAATGTTGAGGTGCTGAGGACACATATACGATCACCTTGCTCGAACTCCTCGACATCACCTAGCCTCTCTACTAGTAGACCGACCATGCACATCTTACTGCAAAACAGTGAGCGCGCATGGTGAGTCGATCCCAACTTCGTTCTCTCCCGCCGCTAGACCTGTGACTCCGCCATGGTGCCTCGCTCAACCAATGATTAATATTAACATACCTGGCGTCCAGAAAAAGGCCAATTTGTCGTCACCGGCTCTTAAACAGCTCACACTACTTCTCTTGTATGAGAAATACCAAGACTCTACACATATATACACTGACGGACCGGTTCAGCCGGACAGCTCTACAGGAGCAGTAGTGATACCAAAGTTGGCAACGACAAGTAAATTCAAGACATCTCACGCAACAACATCAACGGCAGTAGAATTGGCAGCACTTCGTGCCGCGTCGCAATTTGTCGTTGATCAACCTACACGCAAGTGGACTATTTTCTGCGACTCGGAGGCGGCACTGCAGTCTCTACTATCAGCCTTACGCCGTGGACCACACGAGCAGCTGGTACTATAGATAGCAGAGGTTATACACCACCTGACTGAGAAAGGGCACCAAATTACATTTCAGTGGTTACCCAGTCACTGCGGAATCATCGACAATGAACGGGCCGATCAAGCTGCCCACTCAGCCCAAACAGAAGATCATAAACTACGACCACCACTTTCTAGGACAGATGCTGCACGAAAGCTCCGCAGGCTTGCTCGCCAGCAAACCACATCTCAGTGGAATCAGCCACATTTCAAGCATGTCCGACTGTACTCGCTTGACCCTACGCTAAGTCTTCTAGTCCCGTTGGGGCTTTGCCGAGCAGACCAGACCCTGTTTGTAGGCTGTGGTTGGGCGTTGCGTTTACCAACGCATACGCTTTCCGCATTGGGATGGCCGACACCGCAGCCTGTGGCCACTGTGGCAAAGAAGAAACGATCCAACATATTCTTTGTGACTGCCTAGAGTATAGTAAACAACAACTATGCCTTCGCAAGGAACTCAGCAAACCAGATAATCAACCTCTGTCGGAGCAAGGAATTCTACAATATCGACAAGATACAACTTCACAGAAGAAGGCCCTGAAAGTGCTACTACACTTTTTGCGATCGACCGGCCTTACTGAACGGTTGTAGCTAGGACGCTCTTCCTGGGTGTGTTTTCGTTTTCACATGAGTGCGCGTGCGTTTTTTTTTCTATCTACCCCCTCTTTCTTGCCCCTATTTCCCCGCCCCCAGCGCTAGGTAGCAAACCAGATGTCAATATCTGGTTAACCTCCCGGCCTTTCCTTTTCTCTCTCTCTCTCTCTCTCTAAGCGTCCGTCTATCCGTTTGTCCGTCTGCAAGTCTGTCTGTTCGTCCGTTCATGCGTTCGTCCTAGTGAACACTCCAAGTACCGCCATCTCGCATCCCCTGTGGCACATACCCACTTTACGCATCCGCCTATCCGTCCGTCCATCTGCTAGTCTGTCTGTCCGTCCGTCCATACGTCCGTCCGTGCGTCCATCTAGTGAACACTCCAAGTACCGCCATCTTGCATCTCGCACCCATTCGGGCACATACCCGCTTTACGCGTCTGTCTATCCGTCCGTTCGTTTACTAGTCTGTCTGTCCGTCCGTCCATGCGTCCATCTGTGTGTCCATATAGTGAACACTCCAAGTACCGCCATCTCGCATCTCGCATTTCTTGTGACACATACCCGCTTTATGCGTCCGTCTATCCGTCCGTCCGTCTGCTAGTCTGTTTGTCTATGCCTCCATGCATCCATCCATCCGTGCGTCCATCAAGTGAACACTCCAAGTACCGCCATCTCGCATCTCGCATTCCTTGTGACACGTGCCCGCATTACGCGTCCGTCTATCCGTCCATCCGTCTGCTAGTCTGTTTGTCTATGCCTCCATGCATCCATCCGTGCGTCCATCAAGTGAACACTCCGAGTACCGCCATCTCGCATACCCTGTGGCATCCCCTGTGGAAGCTTCCTGTCTCCTCCCGTTCACCGGCAAGCGTTCAGATTTCAGCCTTGAACTGGAAAAACTGTGTGCGCTTATCCGAAGGGGGGAAACGAGATACTGACAGACGAAAGCAATATGTGACTTGAGGCTGGCACGACGAACAGAAAAAAGTCCAACAACGTTTTGACAGACTTGATAAAGAACGCTGGAAATCATTCTGAGAATGATTGGATCCCCGAAAGCCGTTGTCACGCATCTGGAGCACTATTCGTGGCCTGCGCTCGACTCCCCAACAAAGGCATCATTTCATGGCTTTAGCCCTACATTAAGGCCGCACCCAACTTCAAGTGGCAAATGAGTTTTGTACGCGAACCGCTGGTGTGTCCGCCTTGTCCACTGGCACCGTTAAGAGTGTTATCCCTGAGCCCCGCATCTCCGAAATGGACAATCTTTTCACTATAGAAGAACTTGACGCATCTTTGGCGGCTTCCCGATGATCATCTTCACCAGGACCCGATGGCATCACATACGCCGCTCTATCCAACCTTCAACAGGTGGCCAGAGGACAGTTGTTATGCTATTACAATCACTCATGGCAGGCGAGCATTGTTCCCCAGGATTGGAAGATAAGTCGACTTGTGCCACTACTCAAGCCAGGAAAGTCACCATTTCATTTGCGATCATTTCGGCCTATTGCCCTCGCAAGTTGCGTAGGAAAAGTCATGGAAAGGATGATACTTACACGCCCAGAATGGTACCTCAAGTGCTACAACGCATACCAAAACTGCGTGACGGGTTTTCGGCGAGGTAGGTCATCTCTTGATAACGTGATTGATCTCACAACATTTATCTAGCAACAGAAGATCCTCTAGTGCATACCACTGGCACTCTTCCTCGACGTCAAAGGGGCTTATGATAACGTAACACATAAAGCCATCCTAGACTCGTTGGAAGCTGTCGGAATCGGTGGCCGGATGTTCCAATGGATTCAGGATTATTTGACGAGAAGGTCCTTTTTTGTACAAACCGCAGATGGACCTACCACCAATTACTATGCCTCCCGTGGCGTCCCTCAGGGTGCCGTATTAAGTTCCACCTTATTTAACCTCGTGATGGTAGGTCTTCGTGAATTTTTGCCCAGTACTATCCTCATATGCATATATGCTGACGATATTTGTCTATGGACTTCGGATGTAACTCGTCTACAAGTACGTGCAAGAGTTCAGTAGGTTGCCACCCTGACATGCTCATATCTCCGCAAGCAAGGTCTGTCCGTCTCAACGGAGAAATGTGCATTGGTTGCGTTTACTCGCAGAGCCATGACACAATACCCCATTACCATCAATGGACAAAATATTGCATACCAGAAGAGCCATCGCTTCCTGGGTGTGATTATTGACAGGGACCTTTCGTGGAGTGCCCATTGCAAATACCTGAAGAGAAGGCTAACTTCCATCGTCCATATAATGCGGTTCCTCTGCGAAAAATCTTGGAGCACATCGATAAGGTCATTGATGCAGCTATACAGGGCACTGTTTCGGGGATTTTCGTGCTACAGCTTGCCGTTACTGGCAAGTACGTGCAAGACGAACATCCGCACCCTTGAAAGTCTGCAAGGACAAGCACAACGCGTGTGCTTAGGATTGCCGCGATGCACCTCAACCTACGGGGCAATTATGGTCGCAAGAGAGCATCCAATTCAAGCATATATCACCACTGACGATTTTAGAGCCCACATAAGACACCTCTGCCGAGTTCCTGGTCACCATGTTGCAATGTTGCCACTTCAAAGACCACAAGTGATGTTTTCAAAGATTATTTCTGCTCATAGAGAATGCCTTACTTTTGGCTTCACTCCAGCAACAAGACCAGCGTCACCTCCGTGGTGCCTAAAACAACCACAGGTGTGCCTCACTATTCCGGGAACAACGAACAAGAGCCGTCATTCAACAGTGCTCCTACGACAGGTGACATTGTCGCTACTCAACGAAAAATATGGCCAAAGGACCCACATTTACACCGATGGATCGGTCTCGGCTGACCGCTCCACAGGTGCTGTTGTCATCCCGACGTACCAGGTCACTATAAAGTTCAAACTATTGCATAGGACAACATCCACAGCAGCGGAGCTTGCTGCCTTACGTGCTGCTATACTTTATATCGCGGAAGCCCGACCTCAAAAATGGGCTGTGTTCTGTGAATCCAAGGTATTCCTTCAGAGCTTGCAATGAGCTTTACGACAAAGGGAGCATCAACAACTAGTGAATGAAATAAGAGAAGTGATTCACGAAGTTTCATCGAAAGGACATGACGTGGTGTTCCAGTGGTTACCGGGACATTGTGGTATTGTTGGTAACGACCTTGCTGATAATGCTGCCCGATCCGCCCACGCGGACGCCCACACAACCCCAATTTCATTGTCGAGAACCGACGCTGCAAGGGGCCTTCACTCGTTCGCTAACAATGTCAGAAACTTGGCTGAGTGACCTCAGTGTCGGGAACCGCCGCCTACACAAATTGGACCCATCGAGAAAGCTTCAAGTTCTATCGGACCTCTCCCGCCAGGATGCAACTTTACTGTGCCGCCTGTGGTTAGGAGTAGCTTTTACGATTGATTGATTGATATGTGGGGTTTAACGTCCCAAAACCACTGTATGATTATGAGAGACGCCGTAGTGGAGGGCTCCGGAAATTTCGACCACCTGGGCTTCTTTAACGTGCACCCAAATCTGAGCACACGGGCCTACAACATTTCCGCCTCCATCGGAAATGCAGCCGCCGCAGCCGGGATTCGAACCCGCGACCTGCGGGTCAGCAGCCGAGTACCTTAGCCACTAGACCACCGCGGCGGGGCTAGCTTTCACGAAGGCGTACTCTTTTTGCATAGGAATGAAGGATAGCTCCCGATGTGAATCGTGCGACACGGACGAGACAATAGAACATCTACTGTGTTCATGCGAACCTTTTGCGAGCGAACGCAACTTCCTACGCGAAACGTTACACTAGACAGTAGACCTTTTTCCGAAGATCCTTGGTTCATGGTTCTACGCGTCGCAGGTCAGCAAAGCGACGCGGGCATTGCTAAGTTTTCTAAAGACGACCGGACTACGCGAGCGTTTATAAGCGTGCAATGGACAAGGTCACATCTACACGCACGTTGCCCTTCACCTCTCTCTCTCTCGTCTCCTTCAATCCCATCTACCCTTCCCCCAGTGCAGGGTAGCAAACCGGACGTGCGTCTGGTTGACCTGCCTTTCATTTATTCCCTTCCTCCTCCTCCCCTGTGGCACATACCCGCTTTACGTGTCCGTCTGCTAGTCCGTGTGTCTATGCGTCCATCTAAAAATGCTCCAGGTACCGCCATCTCGCATACCCTGTGACACATACCCGCTTTACGCGTCCCTCTATCCGTCTGTCCGTCGGCTAGTCTGTCAGTCTGTCTATGCGTCCGTCCATGCGTCCCTCTGGTGAACACTCCAAGTACTGCCATCTCGCATCTTGCATCGCCTGTGGCACATACCCGCTTTACGTGTCCGTCTAAACATCCGTCCGTCTGCTAGTCTATCTGTCTGTCCTTCCGTCCATGCGTCCGTCCATGCGTCCATCTAGTGAACACTCCAAGTACCGCCATCGCACATACCCTGTGACATATACCCGCTTTACGCGTCCGTCTATCCGTCCGTCCGTCTGCTGGTCTGTCTGTCCGTCCGTTCATGCCTCCATCCATGCATCCATCTAGTGTACACTCCAAGTACCGCCGTCTCGCATCTCGCATCCGCTGTGGCACCCACCCGCTTTACGCGTCTGTCTATTCGTCCGTCCGTCTGCTAGTCTGTCTGTCCGTCCATCCATGTGTCCGTCAATCCATGTGTCCGTCCATCCATGTGTCCGTCCATGTGTCCATCTTGTGAACCCTTCAAGTACCACCATCTCGCATACCCTGTGGCACATACCTGCTTTACGCGTCCGTGACAGAGGGCCAACCACTGGAGGGCACGGATTGGGGCCAACCATCGTAGCCTTCGTCTATTATGAATAACAAAATATTCTCATGGTTCAGTTTCTCTCGTTCGGCGGGGCCTTCCTAACGGACCAGTAAACAGCCCTGAGGTCGTCAAATTTTTAAAAAGGGGTACAGATGCAGTTTTTCTTTGCGAACATGCTGCCGCAAAAATTTTGCGAATACGTGCTATATTAGGCAAGTTACAGGGGTTAGAACATCCGTCTAAGCTGGTTTCAAATTTTCGCGCAGCCTCGCCCCCATTCTCCTTTCAATGAAGGGGAAAGCGTATTGCACCAAATTGCGCAAAATTTTGTTCAGAGATGAATGAAAAAAAGAAATTTTTCTTGCCGTGCGTTAGACTGGGGTTAACATATCCTCCGGAAAATTAGAGCGAAATTCTGCCGGGGAGTTTCTCAATAACCCAGTGAAAATTCATGCGATGTATAACCCGACAACCTAATAATATATGATATTATCTGGCCCAGTTACTTTGCTGCATTTGACACCTATAAGGTGTTTTCGTTCCTATATATATACTTCACGCTTGATATACAATTTTCTAATGCACAATGTCACATCATAAGGATGGAACCATAAAAGTACAAAGTAGATAAGAAACAAAAATCTCCACTGTTTCCATTAGCACGTATCAGGTATCCGATAATACGAGATATTGCCGTGGGGAAGCGCATATACAGATTCGGCAGCGCTACAACATGCTTATAGCTCCTGCGTGGTCGTATATATCGCCCGGAGATCATGCACTTTTATTTTTCTGCACGCCACGCATAGGCTGAGATGTACCCACTCGCAGATAATCGCGTCAAATGCATTTTTACCTAGACTAAAATGTCAGATTGTAAAGTTCCTTTCACAACCGGTTACTGCAGCTGGCCATGAATGAATACCAGTGTTTTCGCAAACAGGACGCATAGCGTTAGTTACACTGCACGCACCCGTAAATGTGAACATATTGTTGATGTCTTTCAATGCACACTACGCGCCAAAGTCAACACTGCACATTTTCAAAGACGATACCCCTGTTACTCGCACAGGCCACGACGTGTGTTCACTTCTCAGAGATAAATAGCCAGCCAGATTAGCGAGTGTTTCATCACACACTTTACCACACACTTAGATGTTCTCTGACACATACCACAGCTAATGTGGCCACTGTGAGATGAAGATTAGGCTTTCAAAAAAAAAAAAAAAAACTTACCCCAAGCACTGAGCGACTGCACCCAACTCAGCCACCAGCGGGAGTGTTTTGCCAACCATCGCCTTGCACGTGCACCGGTGACATACGCTGTCACGTACCCCAGTAGAGGTCACTTGTTTTTCGAAATAGAGGCTCTGCGTGGCGCGCAGTGCCGTAATATTCAGAAAACTTGATCGCTGTGGTCTAATCTACGAATTGCCGAGCTTGTATGGGGGGTGTGAAAAAAAGTCGGAGCGCGCGAGAAATCCGGACGCTGGCGTCCTCCTCACACTCTTTCTTTTCCCCCTTACGTGAAAAGCGGGACCAGCAATTCCAATTACGCTTCCCGGCACATAAAACGGGTTTCCCCTTCCTCAGTGAGGGAACGTATTCTAGTCAGGGAAGAAAAATCAGGACGGCGAAGAAAAATTGGGGGACCCTTAAGCTTCGCCTTTAAGAGCTAAACACGAAAGCGAAATCCAGCCCCTAGTGCACCCTTCAACCGCTAAATGCATACTTATTAATATGTTTTGTCACACACACACACACACACACACACACACACACACACACACACACACACACACACACGCACACGCACACGCACACGCACACGCACACACACACACACACACACACACAGTAGATTGTACCAGCACGCGCGCGCGAATGGCACATACAGCTTTTTGATACAAAGCAAGAGTCGCATGGTTCCCAAGATACGCACCACGCGCTCGTCATCTTGGAGGCCATAAAGAGTCTCAGAATGCCTCACAGATGGCAGCACTTTAACGAGTGTTTGCTGTTTGCTTGAACAATGACCTAGGATACCACGTCAAATTGTCCCTCACGCATATGTACAGATATGTGTTTGCATGCACCAGACATACACACGAGCTTGGTACTAATGACCGCTCTAAATATAGTTTTACATTTATTGCTATGTGAAAGCTACGAAACATTACAATGCAGAATATAGGTACTCCAATATTGAAGTACCTAATTTGCACAGCGTTCTGTCGAATTTTGAATTATTTTATTACTATTAGTATCTGTTGAGCAAGTAATATATGAAATTATGTAGTATCTTGTACATATCAGCTGCCATAGAAAAGCTTTGTGTAGTGTATTTAACCACGTATTCTGAAATAAAGTATACACACTACTGCATGGCTTCGGTTTCTGTGCCTTTTGGCGGACATCAGTTCCTCAATGTGTACAAACTTCGTGTTCCCAGTAAATAGTAGGACCGTCTTGTGTTCTTTGATGATCTGGGAATCACCTGGCCCAGGCTAGCTGTGTTGCGCCACATAAAAATGTGGTTTGTGCAAAAGAATATGGCATACCAGAGAGGTATATACATAAGTCAGTAAACTTACTCATAAGTCAACTAACTCATATTCAGATCAAGCAGCAAGTCTGAGTCAGAGTAAGTTTGGGTGAGTAACATTTTGGAAAGTTTTAGCCGAAAAGTCTGGTTTAGATATATTTGGGGGATGAGTTCAAGTCAGTCATAAGCACGAAATTTATTTCCTGAGTGAGCACGTATGAGCTCCACTTTTCTGTCGACTTGTGGTCCTATCTACTCCACCTCATTACTATCAGTCATAAGTAGGCTTATGTTCATGCTTGTGCCTACCCTCATGCTTTAGTGCTTGACAGTTTATACTCCATCTAAATACTTGTTGATGGGAGGCGTCAGTTACAGTTGTGGGTCTTTGCCCTTAGACCACAATCTCTTTCACAAGACGTTATTTTGCTAAAAATATCGCATGTGAGTTGCCTTTCGATAAGAATTCCTTACTGAAGTGGTACTGATAACTCACATTGAAAGCTACGAGGTTAAAATAAACTAAGGAAGGCACCAATTTTGGTAAATATTAACATTGATGGAGTAATAGAAATTTCAACAGTTTTAGTATTGTTGCTTCTAAAAAAAAGTTGAGGTGCCAAAAATTTATACTTGTTTGGAGTGCAGTTAATGTATTTTTTAATACCGCTACTTAAAGAATTGTTTGGTTTTGATATTGAGGTCGTTGTATTATAGCAATACGTAAACAGTGTGGCATATGTCTAAGTCACAAGGGGATAGTAACAAGCACTGAGTAGATCGCTGTAGGTTAATTGTACGTGTTGCATGTAAACAGTGAAGGGTGAATGGACATGCAGGTGCTCCAGGAGCACTTTTGGTTGCGCACAGACACATAGTTTGCAAATAAAGTCAGTTGTTTTATCTCGATGTGATGTGCTCTATTACGGGGGTTGTCTTCCGCATGCGGGCAATTTAACAAAGCTTGGGAAACAATGCAGGTATGCCACAATACGTTGAAATAGTACTGCAGGAAGCATTACATTATGCCTTCCATAATGCGGCGGTGCTTCAATAAGCTGCATGGGCCTAGATGACTTTGGTATTTGTTTGTCAAGGGCCTAACGTACTCTCCAAGGCAACAAAAACTTCAAAATGAAACCAAATTTTGTTATACGTGTTGCCTGGTTTCATCTTTTTTTGTAAGTGTTAACAGTAAAGGCCAAGGAAAGTAAAAAACATTGACACCATGGTTAGAAAAGCTAATTATAAGTTAACGTACTCATAAGTCAACTCACTGAAAATGATTGAGCCACGAGTCTGAGAGCGACCAGCTGAGTAATATTTTGGTGAGTTTTTGTACGAATGTGTCTTGTTGAAGTAAATATTAATGAGTGTGAGTTTGAGTGCACTCGGTTGAAGAAAATTATTTGTCCACGCTCCAAGAAAAAAATATTTCTTGAGTCCACAAGAACAGATCCAACCAGACCACACCACGCCGCTGTGGTTTTTCCACCAGAACACATCCTACTAGAACATGTCCCACCAGTACACACCAGTCTGAGTCGGCGTTCCCACCAGGACACACCACGCTGGGTGAACTTTCACACCAGAACACATCCCACCAGGACCCACCAGAGTGGGTCTGTCTTCCCACTAGAACCCAGCACACCAGGCTGGTGTATACACCACAACACACCAATGTGTTCTGGTGTATCCAGAACACGCCAGAACACACCAGACACACACTGGCATGATTTTCAACTGGTATTTACGAGAAATAAAAGAAAGATGCATCAGGACGAATTTGATGGTTGAATAGTAAATAATCTTTAGTGTAATGCAATAAAGCGGCGTATTTGATTTAATGTGAATTCGGAAAACTCTAAATCTACCGAAGAATGATTGCAACACCTAAACCTCTATGAACTTTTGTCGAACTCCTGCAATGCGCCCTCAATCTTCCCGTCGCTGTGGCCCAGGGACAAAGCCCCGAAAGAAAGCACATTTTGCGCATATAGGTCTATTCTGATAAGGCGGCAAACGGCGTGTTTTTTTGTAAGGCAGATAATTTATTACCGGAAATGAGGTAATGTTCAGTTGACTCATTTACTCAACCAACAGGATAACGAGGGGAGACTTCCAGACGAGCTTTGTGTAAACATAAATTTAGCTGCGGGATTTGACAACGCATTCCAGTGATTGCGACTTCAATTCCTCGCGTTTGACATAATTAGCAGCTCCAGTGATACATGAAGTGCTTGAATTCTGATGTGGCTGTTAAAGAAGGTGCAGAAAATTTCTCTAACAGCAATTTCCTTCTTAATCTCGCGCCTATTAAGAATTTAGGGGCCAGCAGTACCTCAATAACAGGCCCATGTAAAGGTGACTTGCCAGCGCATCTGCCATTTCATTCATATATATGCCCTTATGCCCTGAAACTCAGACCGAATAGATGAAATTGAGATGCGAGGGAACTAATGCTTTGAAAGCACTATGAGCTTGCGAGTTCTCATCTGCGGTAAAGGAGGCACGTACTGATAGTGAATATATTAAAATTACTGCGCAACTTACTGCCACATTTATTTTACGGAGAGCTAGAATTATCGCTTCAAAGATGGGGGCACAAAGCCTGGAAGGCGAAGCGAAATGAACCAGTGTATGGCGTGAGAAAAAAAATACCAATTCCACATTTTCTTCACTTCGTGACGCATCAGTCACTATGACTGCTTGTATTGACGTAATGTGCCAGGTAATCTCTTAATATAGCTTCTAAAAAACAGAGCCACATCAATTTTTAATTTTTCGGAAATACATGTTTATTGTACAGGCGGGATGATAGATGGTTGCAGCAGTCAGGCCTGGCACAGAACACATTCACCTGTTTCTCCTGTACCCCACTTCAACGAAAGTCACGTATTATTTCCCCGTTGCAGACGATGCCCACTGGGTGAGTTAGTGTCGTGCGTGGTATGGCTTCAAGTGGGTGACATGTACGACGTCAGTTTTCCTGGAGCGATAGCCAGAAGATGTGAAGCGTGATATCACGTAAGTAACGTCGCTAAGGCGCGACAAAACGACGAAGAGACCTGTAATGCGGGCCAGAAACTTTTGATGCAAACCACTCTTGCGATTTGGGGCCCACAGCCACACTGTATCACCTTCGCTGTACGACACATGTCGATGTCGCTTATCGTAGCGAGTCTTTGAACGGTTTTGGGCTGCGAAAGTCCGAAGACGCGCGATGTGCCGTGTCTCTTCAAGGGATGGGTTTTCTTGCTCTGAAAAAGGGAGAATTGTGTTGAGGGTAGTACGTGGCTCACGGATGTAGAGAAGGTAAAACGGGCTAAAGCCGGCGGTCTCTTGTAGCGCAGTGGTCAAGGCGTAGGTCATAAACAGTAAAACTTCGTCCCAGTTTTAATGCTTGGAATCAACGTACATAGTGAGCATGTTAATGAGCGTCCTGTTGACACGCTCAGTCAAACCGCTGGTCTGCGGATGGTATGAAGTGGCGTGACAAAACTGGGAAGCAGACCGGCGAATCAACTCTTCCACGACGTCAGCTACAAACTTCCGGCCACGGTCGCTGATGACGGCACGAGGGGGCTCATGCCGGAGAATGGTGTAGCGTAGCAGGAAGTCACAAACGTGATCGGCTGTTGCGGCAGAGATCGCTGCGGTTTCAACGTACCGAGTGAGGTGGTCTACACAGACTATAATCTAGCGGTTTCCAGTGATAGATCGTGGAAAAGGGCCCATCAAGTCAATACCAACGACTTCAAAGGGAAAACACGGAGGCGGTATGGGATGGAGAAATGCTGGCGGCGCACTTGTTGGACTCTTGTACCGTTGACAATGCTCACAGCTGGTCACGTATTTAGCTGTAGCCTGACGCATGCGGGGCCCGTAGAAACGTTTCAGTGTGCGGTGATAGGTCTTGGCGAACCCGATATGCCCAGATGTTGAATCGTCGTGCATAGCTTGCAGCACATTGAGTCGCAATGATTTAGTGACAACCAAAAGTAAGCGGGCCCCCTTTGCAGCGAAATTTCGCTTGTAAAGAATGTCATCCTGCATGGCGAATGGGTTCTGATGCGGCTTATCGACGGTAGATGAGAAAAAAGGAGCCAGACTACGGTCTTGACGTTGTTCTGTACGGAACGCTTCCAAATTTGGAAAACGTGAGTTAAGAGCGGCCAGACAGTCGTGTAAACTTTCGGCGTCGAATTCAGTCGTGGGAAGGGGAAGTCGCGATAGGCAGTCAGCGTCCGTGTGATGGCGGCCACTCTTGAAGTAAACATCAAGGAAAGAAAATAGGAAAGAAAGAACGGCAGGGAAGTTGACCAGCCTATAGGCAGCCGGTTTGCTACCATGCGCATGGGAGGGGAATAGGGGAGATGAAAGATACAGAGCAGAGAAAAGAGAGACAAACACAGCACAATTGGCAGCACACGCGCGCACACTCAGTCATAGTCCAGTCTTGTCTTTCGCGGTGTGTGACATTGCTTTTACAGCCGCTTGTTCAAGTCCGTGTCGTCAAAGTCATATTCTCGCAAACGGAGCGCCCACGTGCAAGACGGCCGGTTCGTTCTCGTAGACCAGTAAGCCAAAAAAGTGAGTGGTGGTCTGTGACGATGGAGAATCGGCGGCCATATATGTATGGGCGAACCATGTGCACGGCGAAGACAGCTGCCAGGCATTCTTGCTCTGTAACAGTGCAATTGCGCTCAGCTTTACTCAAAGAACGGCTCGCGTAGGCAATGACATGTTCGGCGGCGCCGTGACGCTGAACTAATACTGCGCTGATACCGATTCAGCTTGTGTCGCTGTGAACCTCAGTTGGAGCTGATGCGTAAAAATGACGAAGAATAGACCTAGAAGTGAGTAGAAGCTTCAGCTGCGAAAACTATGATTCGCACTCTTTCGCCCACTTGAAGGGTACGTCTTTGTTGAGCAGATGAGTAAGAGGCTCAGCAAGATCGGCTAAGCTAGGAACAAAGCGCCAGAAATACGAACACGGGCCCAGGAAGCATCGGAGTTCTTGTAGCGAGCGTGGTTGAGGGAAAGTGCTGACCACGGTGATTTTGTGGGGATCAGGCAGAACGCCGTGTTTGTTTACGAGATGGCCAAGAACTAGTTTTACGATCACCAAAATGGCACTTTTTGGAATTCAAAGTAAGTGCTGCTTCTTCAAGGCACGCGAGAACGACATCAAGTCGACGACTGTGTTCTTCAAACGTGCGGCCAAAGATTACAACGTCATCAAGATAGCAAAGACGTACTTCCCATTTTAAGAGTGCATAGGAATTTGCCAATATCCCGATCTTAAGTCTACAGAAGAAAAGTACGAAGCAGAGCGCAGAAAATCGATAACGTCGTCGATGCGGGGAAGCGGATATACGTCTTTTTTTTGTAACTGAGTTGAACCGCCGGTAATATACACAGAATCTCCAAGACCCATCGTTCTTTTTTAAAAGAATAACCGGTACAGCCCAGGTGCTAGACGGCTCTTGTATAACTTTCTTAGACAGCATTTCTTACACCTGCTCAGCAGGTGTAAGAAATGCTTACAAACTTTGCGCTCCGACTGAGCTACTCTGTATGGTCTCTGACAAATGGGGTGGGCGGAACCAGTATCAATCGCATGACGAGTGCGTGAAGGTGGTGCAGAAATTCTGCGGCTATTGAGTGCGAAATCAAAAACAGATGCATGGTTGGAGAGGAGTCGAACTAACGCTTGTCTCTTCTCTGGCGATAGCGACTTATTCACCATATTCATTACTAAGTCATCACTAGGACAAGCCACATCAGACGCATTTTCCTTTTTCCTGCCGTCGCTAATGACTGCAATGCTGACGCTGAATTCAAACACAGCCAGCCTAATTCCACCAGACAGTACAATCAGCTCGAAAGAGCAGTAGACCACCCATACCAAGGCTTTGCCACTACTTGCAGAAATCCCGCAATGCGGCACAACCCCATCCTTTTTCGCACAGCTCAGATGAATTGGGTGAAATATAACGTCAACATTATCTGATGTGATACAACAAACATCAACAGGCATTGAACTATCGACTGGGCCGGTAAAGCTATGTCACCAACGGCTGCGATAGTCTGTTGGCATCACGTAGGCTCTTCACAAAAACGAGACAGTAAAACTTTGCCAGCTGCGCAATCCACAGTGGCTCCACATTCTTTCAGATAGTCCATCCCCAGGAAAACGTCATGAGTAGAATTAAGAACTGCAAAATCCCGTATCAATATCATCAAACTATCATTAATAGCCTTGTTCATGGTACTGAATAAAGGAACAGCATTAATTTGAACGCCTAATTCATCTAGAAAGCGCTGTATAACCAGAATTTGAGGTATGCGAAATCCCTACCAGTATTGTACAAACAACAAGTCAGGACGGGCAACAAAAACGGTTTCTAAGCGCCTTATCGGTGATTCATACACTGTGTAGCTAACAATTTAAAACGGGTAGCAAGTTAGGGAGGCCTAGCTTCCAGATGCAAGACCTTGTTTGCAACAAACTTAGGGAGACCTAAGTTTAGTCTCAAGGCTTGTCTCTCGATGTGTACCAGAGGTTGTATCTTGTAAGCTGGTGCGCCCGCGTATAACACGCACCCAAACTCAAGCACCAGGTGAACATACACTGAGATAAGAGTATTTATCTGCATAACTAACCGACTATTACTGATTTTGCTTAACATTCCCTCAGCACGACCTCCCTTTTCTGCAATGTACTCAATGTGTGTCTTCCAAGACATTGGTCATGAATCATCCCCAGATATTTCACATTCACTACTTGAGGGGTAGAATCCAGTTGATAAGAGAGTGAGATGTGAAAAGGGTCTTTGCGTGAAAATTTTAAAACAGAACATTTCTCAACATATAAATACAGATGTAAACTATCAAGCCACATTTCTATGGCAGATGGGTATGACTGTAATATTTGAAATAGCTTGTGAATATCCTCTGCTTCTGAAAAGATTGCAATGTCGTCCGCATACACATATGTGAGGACGTCCTGGTGCCGTGGTACAGAGCTCATCAAGATATTGCACAACACCGGGGAAAGGACGGCCCTTTGCGAGACACCTCTTGTTTGCACATATTCGGAAGACGAGATGCCACTTTTGAAACAGTAAAACGTTCTATCGCGTAACAATTATGCAATACATCATTGTATATACTTTGGATAGTTAAGGTTGTGTAGCTGGTTGATTAACGCTATATACTCAACGCTGTCGTACGCGTTTGATATATCGAGAGTGACGAGCGCAGCATATTTTCCTTCCCGCTTAGCTAATTTTATGCGACTTTCAAGGTCTATATGGGCCTGCCATATGGAGCATCCGGATCTGATGCCAATGTGGGATTGATTCAGAATTTCTCTCTCATTGATGAGATTTGTTATTCGAACGTTTAGGATTCTCTCAAATAATTTTACAAAGATTGAGGTTAACGCAGTGGGGGTAATGTTGTCCAAAACGTATTCTTTATCCGGAACTTTCAATAATGGCAATACCTTTGCTATTTCCCACTCAAATGGGAGCCATGCCATTCTGAATAAATAGTTGATAACGTCCAATAGGCACACTTGGCACTCTTTATACACCATTTTCAACATGACCGACGTAACTCCGTTAGGGCCAGGAGCCGCACATGGCAGGTTAGCTAACACATGCGACAATTCATGCCTGGCAATTTCCGTGAAGTCCGCGTCCCTTACTTCATGTGAAGGTGATCGTTGGCAAGAAAAACGTTGCTCCAATCCCTTAACAATTACTTCTAATGAAGTTTTTATTTTTTTGGCTGACAAAATGATAGAGTTTCCATTTATTGATTGCGGAATCATTTTCTTTTTACGTAGAAATCAATATAACGTCTTTTTATTGTTGTATTTAGAAAGATAATCGAAATTCCGCCTCTCGTAATCTTCTTTTGACTTGGCCACTCCACTATACGTTTGAAAACACCTGCAACGAACTAGTAGTCCTTACAATTTAGAGGGCACCGATTGTAAGAAAGCTTTTTTTCATGCTGCTTTCCTGAGTCTATAGTCTCTCGAGCAATCGTCATTCCACCAAGGAGAACTCGAGTTATGATTAGCTGACGACACCACGAATTCAAATTTCTCACGGGAGTTCTTTAGCAAAGAATATAAGCTCAGAGCCTTCGGCATCGTGCTATTATCTGACAGAGAAGACAGCGAAAAAAGTAAGGAATCCTTAAATTTCGAGTAGTGTATATGCGTACGAGTAATAGAGATTGATGAGGCTATATGAATTTCTATTTCGAAAGTTATAGGTAAGTGGCTGCTGTTTGTTGTGCAATGAACGACTGACCAAGCTGAATCATTAAGGTTGGAGCTCGTAAAAATTAAATCCAGTGCTGAAAAAGTATAACTGCATACGTATGTTGGGCTTCCCGAATTCTGACATGAAAAAAAAACTTATCTTGGGTTCAATGCCACAACCGGCTGCCACACGTATCAGTTTTTACTCCCCATGTAATATGATGGGAGGTAAAGTCTCCTGCTAATAAAATATTTCCTCCACACGGGGTTATTAAAGTATCTAATGGCCAAGTGTCATGTACGCCTGAAGGAAAGTGAGCATTTACTACTGAATAAATCTGCCCAGTCGGGAGAGTTAAGACTACAACTAATATTTCAAATGCCGGGGATAGCAGTTTTAACATCAGTTCGGTTTTGTGGCAAAGTTTCTTTGAAATAATTGTCACTATTCTACCACCTCTTTTAGGGCGGTCTAGTCTGAACAAAGGGTAGTTATTAAAGTGCAGATTAGTATCGGGAGCAATCCAAGATTCTTGAAGTAATATTAAATGGGGACTTCGTTTATCATACAGAAAATGTAAGCCAGTGAGAGCAGCAAATAGAGAGCGACAATTCCACTGCAGAACTCTCAGGGATGCTATTTTGGGGTAAGGATATTTTCGGAGATAACTTTCTCCAAAGTACTTTCTTTGAGTATTTTACTAGACGGAGTCTTCTTTGGTTTAGACGGAAGGGAACGTAAAACGTCATGGTTCAACGGGGACTGGCTGTGATTCTGTGCGCCAGCATCAAGCTCGACATTAGTAGACACATTTGGGTCTAACACTTGTTGTTGGTCAATATTTGTCATGCACTGGATGACAAACGTTGATGATAACATCCAAGAGCTCTGGATGTTATCCGCGATATTCACCTCATCATTACATACTGCAGTAGCATCACTGGCAGTCGGTTTTTTATTGGGCTCAGGATTACCCAGAGAAGTTGGGATCAACAGCTTAGTAATTTGATTACTGACAACTTGTGCTATGCATTCGGAGATGCTAGCTACCAATTGGTTCATTACTGTAGCCATAGATCTTCCTACCGCTACCTCAACTGCCTGCGTGATATTAGTATCCTGACACGAATCACGTGCTGTAACGCCAGCATAGCCATGGGCTCTCTCCTTAACAGCTGAAATTGCTTTCTTTCTAGGGCTTCTCCTTTTGTCTAGGATTGCTAGAGTTTGTACTTCTTGATGGCGCATTGGGCACTCTGCGAATTCAGCTGCGTGATGTCCATCCCACAGGCAACACAAGTCATTTTGGGCCTTATAATCTTGATCTGAGTGGCGTTCACCGCATCTACGACATCGACCCTCTGATTAGCAGCCACGAGAGCTATGCCCACACCTCCAGCAGTTCTGACATTGCAATGGGCGGGACGGTAACTGATATACTCTAAATATAATGGCCATGCTTTAGTTTCTGAAGGGCATTGCGTACCTGCTAAAGTCGCAATCACTGACTCTGTGGAATGTCGTTTGTTGTCAACCAGTCGATCACACCGGTAAACTGCCACCACACCTGCCACAGAAAGCTTCTCGAGCGTCTCCGCAGGGCTCAGTTGTGCGTCGACCCCACGCACAATGCTTTTATTGCATACGGGATGTTGCGGTAT
The DNA here is from genome assembly GCF_043290135.1 of Rhipicephalus microplus. Lineage (NCBI taxonomy): Eukaryota > Metazoa > Arthropoda > Arachnida > Ixodida > Ixodidae > Rhipicephalus > Rhipicephalus microplus. The sequence continues at coordinate 8,651,096 of NC_134710.1, forward strand.
ATACGCACTCACCGGGATCGAAGCAAAGGAAGAACACTTAAGGAGATCCTTTACACATTGCTGATTTGGTGTTCCACATACAATGCCACCACGACCAAACTGCTGCACGTCGGTTATGCTCTGGTAGTTGGGGTCACGGCATGCAGATGTTCTTGTGTTGCCTTAGGGTTATTCAACTTAATGAAGTACCCACCCAAAGGTACCATAGTGACGGTAATATTGCTCACTCCACTGCAGAGAAACAAGTGAAGAGGTAAATTATCATTGTGTAGAGAGGCCGTCCACAGGGAACGATCCTGACCCGGAGAATTCCTCGACATCAGTACAGCCTCAAGACTAGATCAAGAAAAGAAAAATGGCCCTGCATAAAATAATGATAAACGCACAAATACTAGGCGAGAGCTATCTGGTACTTAGCCACTCAACCAGCACCGAGAACCACCTAACCAGATCGAACGTGGCTTGCAGACCGTCGCCTGCCACTGGTGCCGCTGGTGCTCCAAAATACCACGTAGTCGGCGTCGAGTACGCGCATTCTATTACTTCGAACCATTATGTGCCTTCTAACAAGCCGCGGACGCGATAATAAAATGTCGTTTTCCCCCTCTAGGATCGTCAGGGGGCAACCTCAGGGGGCAACCTACGAAGAATTTTACAGCCGCAAGTGCTATTATCAGCGCAAATAATATTGCCCATGCTCAAATAAGTGTTCCGTCAGTTTAACATGGTTTTAATACGGCCTAAACTGGAGCACGGTAGCCTCACGGTTCATATTGATGCGTTCGAGGAGGATCGTGTAGAGAGATTTCTATATTCGGGATGTTATCAAAAGGCCATGACAAGGCGTTTTCGGCTCTACCTATTTGAAGTTACGGCTCTCGAAATCATAGCATCCTGCGGTCCTTCTCGAGGCATTCTCTACAAAAACGCCATACATATGGTCAACGCCCGCCTTTGCCCAATGACATTCTAGCAGACAACAGGGATTGCAGAATTGTGCCTACCGGCGCTGTGCAAGAAATTCATCTAATTTAGCAACTTTGCTCGTCCTCAGGTGACGCTTGTAACGGGACATAGCCGAGATGTAGATGGTGCAACAGAATTGACGAGCTACTGTCGTGCACTCCTTCGCGGGCGAGAAGGAATGTAGGCGCCTCGGAGCAAAATCGGAGGAGTGCTTGCTGGAAGGGGACGAAGCGAAGGGTTTGAACCGCATTATTTTGAACCCACTGGGAGAGGAGGGGAGGAGAACGGTGGGTGGGTGCGCATGCGCGCGCCTTCTGACCATCGATTCCGCCGCTGCCGCCGCCGCCACTCCGACCGGCAAGGCGAGCGAAGTGCGGCAAACGTGAGTGATGCCCGTCTTGGCGGAATGTGACACATCTGTTTCGACTCGTTCACTCATGTTTGATTGTAGAGCATACGATATTTTCTATTTACGAAGTGATTGGCGGTACTGTCCCGGTCAGAATATCCGCCAGCGGCCTTTCTAGCTTGGAATGATGCGCTAGGTTCAAACACGTACGCCGGATGGGTGCTTATCATTCTGGCATCTTGACTGAACAGATAACGTTTGCTGACCGAGGCGCATCATTCTTGTCGGAAATCGCTTACTCGAAATGTTTGTGTTTGTGGCTGTGGGTATCTTGGGTTAAATGCGATAAAAATAGGTGATTTTCTACAGAATATCAAAAGTGGCTTTGTACACGCGTTTTAGGTGACGCTTGTTGCTCGTCATTTTGCTTGTTTCTATAGGGCTCGTTTTGTTCAATTCACCTCCACTAATTTAGCAGTTTCGTTTTTACTTCGGTTTAGATCTGTTTAGTGATCTACTGATAGATTTTACCTCTTCAAGATAATAATTATAAAAGCTTGATGTCATTTGGGCACAAAACAATGCAACCATGCACAAAAGTATAGGACAAGTTATTTTTTCGCGGTATAACTTCGTCCACATGTCGGAATTGCAGAATATAAGCTAAGTGTGATAATAACCAAATCAAAATCCTGGTTCTAGCAAGGACTTTAGTTTTTAATGTGTGATACAAAGTAAACTGTACACTGGTCATATAGATAAACCTAGTAAAACATGCCTTTATTGAATATTCGGCCGAGTTTTCTGCCGTCGTTAACATACAGCACTACATCAACGCCTACGTTTAACGGCTAGCTGAAGCAACAGTAGAGCGCTACATGCGAGTGACACATGACTCCTCGGGATGACCGCCAAGGTAAGTCGGTGGAGGGCCGGTTCATGGCGGTAACGGCCAGATGCTGGTGTTCGAAGGATGATAAAAACAGAAAAAAAAAACTGGGAGTCCCTTCAGCTTCGTTTTTCAAGAGTTGAGCGTGATGTCGTGTCTCCGTGCGTACTTCAATCGTGAATGAAATCTTTTCGAACTTGCGTTGCACCCACTACGTGGCCGTAGGGGAAAAGGTTCAGTAACATGTGTGTCTTTCGTAGTGGGTCACCGGCTTTAAACCATGAAATCATTATGATAATTGAATGCATCTGCCACCACTCGATCGCAATGTACGCTTGTACCACACATTATTACGGCAATATTTTATGTTGTATTGTGAAGCATGTTTACAGGACGTGTGTGTTTGTAAATCATGAAAGTTACTTTCACTGCATTTCCAAGCAGAGGAAGTTATTTTCACTGCATTCACACGCACAGGCGTGGCTGTGGGTTAGAACACCAGCTTGCCACGCGAACGACCAGGGTCCCATCCCCACGCAAGAATTTTTATTATTTACTTTATTTGAATCTTTCTCGATTTTCTGGTGATGCACAAGGTGATGATTGTTCGCTCACAACCAACGATGCCGACACCAGAATTTCGGCGTAACGAGCTCTTTAATGTTATCTCGTTATCTCGTTATAAGGCGGCACCATTACGTGACTACCAGTCATAACGATTTGAGCCAGAGAGAATAAATTACGTTGGAGATCAGTCAACGTCTTAGCACTCTTAGAATAATCAATTTACTGGTGTCTGGAATAAAAAAAAATGGGGCAGAACAACTTTGGAAACATCTCGCCGTAAGTGATACATATTTGACTTCAGAAATTCGTAAACAGTGTGCTGGAGAAGCCGACATTTCGACAAGCGGACTTGTCTTTTTCAAGGCTCCAACTGAAAAAGACAACTCTGCTCGTCGAAACGTCGCGTCCTCCAGAATCCACTCCTAGCTGTTCACGAATTTTTCATCGCAAGCTTCTCCGTCTCGCCTTTCTTCTAGACAAATCGCATTTGCCTTTTATACTTCCGAACAGTCATCGAATGCGTGAAATAAGTCCAAGTAATAGAGCTGAAGCTCAACCCTTTTTTAAAGTTGGGCAGCGATTTTCATGTCCCGTTGTTCACGGCTTTCTGATGATACTTTTTCTATATGCACTGTGAAGGGTATTGCAACAAGCCGAAACGTCAATATATCATTCTACAGTTCTATGTCAGAAACGCCAATTATTGACGCCTATTTCCCTCCTTCTGATAGAACTTAAGGAGGTATTGTAGGGTACATGGTAACCCGCCGCGGTGGTCTAGTGGCTAAAGTACTCGGCTGCTGACTTGCAAGTCTCGGGATCAAATCCCGGCTGTGGCGGCTGCATTTCCGATGGAGGCGGAAATGTTGTAGGCCCGTGTTGTCAGATTTAGGTGCACGTTAAAGAACCCCAGGTGGTCGAAATTTCCGGAGCCCTCCACTAAGGCGTCTCTCATAATCATAGGGGGTTTTTGAGACGTTAAACCCCACATATCAATCAATCAATCAATCAATCAATCAATCAATCAATCAATCAATCAATCAATCAATCAACCAATCAATCAATCAATCAATCAATCAATCAATCAAGGCACATGGCATACTAAGCTGTTTTAGCGTAATATGATAGAAACGGCTGCAGGTATTCTCATAAAATTTTACAGGCTCACAAAAAATGCTCCTTGGCATCAAGTGACACCTGTTTTTTATGCCTAGGTTGCTTATTCTTCCTATGGTCCCCTCCCAAAATTTAAAAGGTTTTCACTTACTCAATGTACCTTTTCTCTGCAACTTCCGAAAGGGATGTAACCGCATTCAGCCGTGTTGTTGTAGAGACTCACAAGTTATATCTCAACTAAAAATATATTACATTTTTCATGAAGGTCTTGTGAAAAAAATAAAAATACTGGTTGCACAAAGCCAAGGTTGGTGCGTATTGTTGTGCACTTTTTAAAGCTCTATTTATTTGAAATCAGTATTTTGTTTAGTTCACATTGTTTCTAACTTGTACTTCACGCATACAAAGTTTCATTGAGATTGATGTAATACTTTTTTTGAAAAAAAGGTACATTAAAGCTTAAAAATTTATAAAAAATGCAATTTGAGAAAAACGAAGTTTTACTGTTTACGCGAGAGGGAGCGTGGCGCACATCAGCGCGGCATTTAAACCACTTGGAGCGGCGGTTCATCGTCGGGCTTTCACAGGTTTGTTCCTCAGAGAACAGTGGTTTTTTTGGTGTCGAAATTGCCAATTCGATTTTTCGGGCGATTTACCCTACGATACCCCCTTAAAATATCGTATATTTGTGCTACTTGCGTGTTCAAAACACCAGGTACATTTGGCCATCTATTTTACTCATTCGGTAAGTAATTTTCTACAATCTCGATACCAACAGGCACCATTATCGGCGAGGGGTGTGCGAGAATTCGAAAATTTGGAATAACGAATTTGATAGTGTTCTTTTTGATTTGGTGGAAAGATATTAGAAATGGCGTCTCTCATAATCTTATGGTGCTTTTGGGACGTTAAACGCCACATATCATCAAGATATTCGAAATGCCGAATATCTTTCGAATACTTTTAGAACAACCAGCACCAACGGGAAGAACTCAAACGGTCGGAAGAGGGAAGGAATAGCTTGGAGGCTCTACTGTTGACCGGACAAGGGCTTACGTATACAGTGCCATGAATCGAATATCACTATCGCCATGTGGTGAAGCACAGACCCAATGAACTTAACGAATTACCGTTATTCTGTAAGTCTGTTCTTGCTGGCACAGCATCACATTGGGTGAATAGTGGTGGTGGGGTGGGCAGTGATCCGACTTGACAGCACCTGCGTGGGCTGGTCTTCTGCGCATACCCAGTTGTAATTCGTCATACACTGTTTCATTTATCATCTAAGTTTTATCTCTCATTTATCGTCTAAGTTTATCATCTAAGTAAAAGGTGATCACAAATTATGAACTTGCATACTGAAGTAACTGGAGCAGTTCAACCTTCAGTTAATATCTCGAAGGCTGAGGTCGCTCTTGTTTTCGAGATTACCCCACTTTACATATATGTCTGGTGCTTTTTTGGAGCCGTGAAAGCAATCGTCCACCTGTGGGTGGACGTTAGGCACAGAAGCGGACAAGACACGAGGAACGGGACAAGCGCTGGTCTAACAACGGAAATATTTTATTTGAACAAATTCACCCCCGAAGGGACGCATGCAAGCAGGCGTTTGGTGAGTCACCACGGACCCCAGCCAAAGGGGGCTTTCAACCTCTCCCATGCCTCACCATGCGTGGCTTAGCCGAGTCCAGAGACAAGAAGATTCTGTGGGTTGAGCCGATGCCGGGTGTTTGGACCTCTACGGCCCCCCGGTATAGAGGCAACACGCCCCGCTGACACCAAACACGGTGCAAGAATATTTTGGTGATCGTACGAACGCCGGGACTATGCGCTGCCCGATAATGTTCTGCTTCGGAAAGAACCCGAGATATGGCGCTACGAACTTCGCCCTGGATAATGCGGAGGCTCCCCTCCCCCCGCCTCTCGGTGTAGGAACGCCCCGTGGTGTAGGAAAATAGCGGCGCTCTTTTATCGCTTAAAAGCTCCTTGATTAGTCGCCACAACACCCTTGCCACGCCATCAACCTCCTCTCTTATCACGCCCCTTTCCGCGGCGTCGCTCAGTGCGTGTCGCGTTGTTGATATCGCGCGACAACCCGATTTTCTCAGATTTGGAAACCATCGCCCACGTGCCGGGTGTGCTTTGCGGAATTCGCCAGCAGCCCGCCATGGTCCTTAGTCCAGCGTGTCATCTATCGGTATGCTGCAAACGAGAACATAATTGGGCCCTCCCCGCCAAGCGCTCACTTCGTGTCGTTCGCTCACCTAAATTAGTCTTGCACCGTGTTGCCGGATTGAGGGAGAGGGCACACCTGGGCTGAAGTGTGAATCGGCAGTCACCTTTTGCTGTCTCTCTTGATATCCCGTGTCCTTTCGTCTACTTTAAACCTCATCTCGCCTCTTACATTTACTTCCGTTTTTCCCCCTGGCAGCAAGGGTTAACCTTGTGTGGCTATTCTATTTAGGGTAATCCATATATCATTACGGTAACAGCGTTATGCTGGCGTGGTGCACACTTGTTCGCACGTTCTGCCAAGTCCCCTCATTGGGCTTCGTGGTGGATGGCTGGCGCGCCCCACCACGGTGGTCTAGTGGCTAAGGTACTCGGCTGCTGACCCGCAGGTCGCGGGATCAAATCCCGGCTGCGGCAGCTGCATTTCCGATGGAGGCGGAAATGTTGTAGGCCCGTGTGCTCATATTTGAGGGGACGTTAAAGAACCCCAGGTGGTGGAAATTTCCAGAGCCCTCCACTACGGCGTCTCTCATAATTTTATGATAGTTTCGGGACGTTAAACCCTGCATATCAAATACGGGTCACTGCCACTGCCGATGAAGCCACTTTTTTCGTGGGGCCTTTGAACCCCCTTCTCACCGATAGTACACTCCGGAAAGAGCACGCGTCGACGTAACTTCACTTCTTTGGCCGAAAAACAAACATCTCAAAACTACCATGTCCTCCTCTGCAAACAATCATCTACGAAAGCCACAGCAATCTTGCCTTTCAATGGGGCCAAGGGCCTCAAATAAACCGCCGGAAAGATGGCAAGTGGGGATTTACTCCTTGAACTACAAGACAAGAAACAGTGTGATATACTCTCGCACCTCATGGTGCTTGGGAACATTCTAGTTTCTGCGACCACTCATTGTACCATAAGCACAGTAAACGGCGTGGTATCAGGCGATGAATTCATGACACTGAATTAACAACTACTTCATGGATAGAATGACCAAGGCGTGACGCATGGACAGTGTCAAGGTTCATGAAAGGGAACACGGCGACGCGTGGCCTGCGCACTGCGGCGGCTGCTGGCAGGGCGTTCAAGTGGGAGCAAGAGCAACCACAGTCTCTTTTCGCGTCATCTCGGCGTGAGAAAAACAACCAGTCTTTGCTGATATCAAACAGCAACCCCTTCAAGGCGATTACTGGCTCTCGCGTAATCGCCTCGAAGGGGGAGGGTGTCGCAATCTTGTTGCTGGTTCCATATCAGCAATGAATGGTTGTTTTGCTCGCCACAAGATGACGCGAAAAGAGACTGTGGTTGCTCTCGCTTCCACTTGAACGCGCTGCCAGCAGCCGCCGGAGCGTGCAGGCCACGCGTTCCCGTGTTCTCTTTCATAAAATTTGACAGTATACATCGCATCACAGTCAGACGCAACAACACAAAAATCTCAGCAAAGTACTTCCTACTCACTTTCAGCTCAACCAATAGAGTTTTATACAATAATACTTAGAGCGAAATCTGGGACAGCAATCGTGTACCTATATGAGAATTACGGGAAGTACATGCTTCGGATGGGATTGCGTTAGCTAGCGAACTGTCTACTGATCTTCTACAGTTTCAGTTTCGTTCTTCGTGTAGCGTGGGTTGTGGGGTGCGGTGAAAAGCACTCAAGCAGTGCCTTTGTCATGAAAAGAGGCCGAATACCACGAGGTCTCTTGATTTGCTGCGACATTGAAGCTCTACTGGTTGTATTTTAAAGTTTAATTCCAATCACCATCGCGCATAGATGTAGCATACCATGCCGGTGCAAGATAATGCGTCTAGTTCACGTGTTTTCACAGTCGCTTCTTGCAAAAACTCCTTTAAATGGACTGCAAAATGACGGCGAAGATCCACCGTCACGCTCCTCTGACTCGACATCACAACAAAACGAGAGGTGCGTCGGGGGCAGGCCACTTGGACAGACGCACCTGTCATCGCAACAGACGGCACGTTAACTGTTTCTCACTCAATACTGTACTGTTATTTCTACAAATAGATAATGCGGGCTTAAAAAAACAAGCATGTTTGTTTCCAAGTTTTGTAAAAATGATTTATTATATCTTGAAGCTAAATCTGGAACTCAATGGCAGAGCAATGCATATCCTGGTGGTTAAATTTCCCTGGATTCACTTATACCTCAAGGTCCGCAGATTTTTTTTGTAATAAAGTTTACACACAAAATATAACAGCAAGTTTCACTGAAAGATAACATCATATCACTTTGTTTTACCACCAGCAAACAAGCGTCGTGCATCTCAAGAATATGATCCATCCGAAGAAGATCCGAAGCCTGTACTTCCCATATTTCCCATGGGCGTACAAGCGCCGCTGAAAAAGCCCGCGTAGACACAAGCGTCACATTCCCCTTTAGATAATATTGGATCAAAATCTATGAGATCAACCTCTTTACCCGAGACCCTTGAAACCGGATATGTAAAACTTCCTGTGCGTGCGTACATTCCTGATATGTGACGTTGTTTAAAATGCCAGTGATTTGGACATGGATTCCAGAACTGCCGAGGTATAGCTGGCACTAAGTGTGGCACAACCTGTCATGGTACTGACGAATGCAGACATGATGAGGTTTTTTTGTGAAAATTCCGAAGGTAGCCACCCCGCATACTCCAGAGCGTGGCCAGCCTCTGAAAGAGAAAAGGAAATCATAATCATAAAAGTTAAGGGAAACATAACATTCCGGGAAGCAGGGCAGTGGTTCGTATCATCCTTCGCACTCAAAACATTTTTCGCCGAAGTGGTGCAACCACAACGGCCCTTGGCGTTTGCCCAGACCAAGGTCAGCGTGCCGAGGCTTACGCCACTCGACCTTACCGTAGGGGCAGCCAGTGCTGTCCTGCCCACATCCAACTTGTTCGTGTACGTCACACCAGCCAGGGCAGTGAAGAGGCCAAGAGGGTATCATAGACCTCCGGCTCGGTGGCGACAAAGACTTCGTTGACCGAGGCGAAGTCTAAGGAACGCACAGATCACTCTTCGGCGTCTTCTGCTTCGCTGAATGCTATGGACATTATTTTTAGCCAAACGGCGCAGGAAGCGCCAACGGAGCGGCGACCTTCTGCCAACCGCTCCAAAAGGGACAAAACATCAATTACAGGGTCTGACACAGGCCTTGTGGAATGAGCCGATCTCCATCTTCGTTACACACATCACTCTTTTTCTACCATCATCAACAAAATTATACAATGTAATGCAAGAGGACTACTTAAAAACCTGGATGACGTCTAAGAACCTATTTACATAGGTTCAAATAGACAAAGCTGCGTTAGAAAAAAAAAAAAACCTTAAACGAACCGACTTTCTCCGGCAATACATCACTTTCCGAAGCGACCGCGAAGATGCTGTCGTGCCTTCGGGTGGTGTGGCCATTATAGCCTATAGAAATATAGCATGTCTGCAACTAAATATCCAAACAGCCCTTGAGGCAGTGGCTATTCAAACCTTATTTTTTGATAAACTCATTACCATTTGTTCATTGTATATGTCACTGCATTATCAGCTCTACAAACGCGTTTTGAAATCATTACTATCGGAGCTACAAGAACCATTTTTAATTTTGGGGGATTTTAACGCACAAAATAGCCCGTAGGGCAATTCTGTGGCGATGCGTTAAGTCACCTTATTGAATAGCTTCTGTTTTCTTCCATTGCAGCTCTTTTGAATACGAAAGAGCCAGCGTATTTTATCCTCTTAACCAACTCGTGTATACTCAGCCATAGATTTAAACATCTTATCGCCTACCCTCTTATCAGATAGTATGTCTATCATTCCTTAAGATTCACATGGTAGTGATCACATTTTCATAATACTAAGTATATCACACCGAAATCTACGCCCTACACAGGCGCCAAGATGGAAACTACAAGCAGCCGACTGCGATCGGCACCAAACCCTTACTAACATGACGTGAGCTGCGGTGTGCGCTTTAACCATAAGTGAAGCCGTTGAATACCTTATAGCTGTTCGAATCGATGCTGCTTGGAAATGCATTTATGAAACGAGCAACATAGGTTCCAAATGTCAGGTTCCCTTGTGGAATGAGCGATGTAGAAAAAAAAAACAGAATGAAAGCATGTGGGTTGCTGCGGAACTCCCCAACAGCGAAGAACCTAGATAATTTTGAAAAACGTGAAATCACAAGAAAGGAGGACACACCGGAAGGCTCGAAGGGAGAGCTGGAACAAGTTTCTGACCGGTGTCCCCATGTCTACAGACGAGGGTAATGAACGGAAGAGGATGAACAAAATAAAAGAGTGAGGAACACAATTTCATTGGTAAACACACATAACACCCTGGAAGACCAAGTCGGCTTTTTAAGGAAACGTATACCCAGCGTTAATTAGCACGACCTGTCAAGAGAGGTCGCTACTGCGGTGGCTACGTTGCACAAAGCACTTACCTCGTGGCCCTTGGTCACACGGGTGGGCGTGATTGAGGTGCTGATGCCATACATCTCCGCTATGATTTTATTATGACGAAGTTGCGCTATCCATTCACACTACGCACATTTCACGTTATGGTATAGATTTTAATACTTGTATGTTTTTGACTCGCCTAAGAGCGCGAACATTTAAGGTCGTTATACAGCCACTTATCATAGTCATTGTTCACAGCTCTTGTCCTATGACCTGGCGCTCTTTGGTCATCAAATGGCCCTTGCGCCACAAAACAGCATACATCATAATCATATTCAACAAATTCACATGTACGTAAAACGTAAACGAAACAGAAGCTTACGCTCAATCAATGAAATTATTTGTTGTTCTGATAGGGACACTGATTTTGCCATGTAGTATTTCCTCTCTCGTGTGCGCTGTTCGTGATGGCGCGTGATAATCGAAGTTTGTGCAAATGAAGGCATGCAGCTGCATCCATGGCAATTACCGGCGAGATGAGACGAGATACCAGCCTTCAAGAAGTTATCTAGCTTATGTAGCCTGCTGTGAACACATCTGGCCGTCTGTTTGATGTAGACACTGCCGAATGTGCTGGGTATTCTGAATACGTGTTCTCCTGTAGAAGACGATGTGTATACTTATTAACGAACTTGACAGAGCAGGTACTATTATATGCCCTTGCACCTCTCTTCCGACGTCCCTCCAAGGACTCTTGCAGTAGGCGCCTACGGCTTTGAAACGCAGAGAGGGATGGTTCACAGAAGCAGCCACGAGAATCGTATGCAGTCTTTCCTATGAATACGATCTTGCTTGTTTAAAACGACTTCTATTTTTTTCGTGGACATGCAGCATCCTTAGAAACCGACGAAAAAGCGCTACGGTGAAGCAGAAGCATGCCAATGTGGCTTTTGGACTAGTCGGTTATGTGCGTCAGAACGCGGCATGTAGCTAACAAACACGGATGGGCAAGCGCTTGTCTCGATGCGCGTGTGTTTGCGATATGCCACATTTTGAAAACAGTAGCGCTTTGAGCACTCTAGTACCCCTGTCACACGAGAAAGTTTGTCACTTGCACCCAATGCCATTTGCATTTAATGACTTTAGTTAGCTGTCACTCGGGGGCGTCTAATGTCGTTAAAAATGACTTCAGAAAACGAGTGAGCTAGTCGAACTCATTCTAATGAGTTTTCGTCGCGAAGATGTACTCTCGCCGGACGATGACCGTGAAGAGATTATATATAAAAGGATTAATAAATCATAACAAGTAATATTATGGTTTTATATTTAGGTACTGTTTAATTTATTTGCATGCCATTCAACAGAGCCGTTATAAAAACGTTTTGAATAATCTCGTTCACAGCGACATTCTCAAAAGCGTCACCAGCCATGTCGCCCATGTCAGTCATATGCTCAGTGTTTATGCTTGCCTCGGAGCTGTCAGGTAGCCCACAGCTGACTCGCAGAACCCATGTCTTCCATTTCGTCAACGTAGGTGGATAGCAGCACGCAGCCTGCGTCGAAATAAAGGGTCCGTTGGACAGAAGCACTTTCACTCTGATAAGATTGTGGGAGGACCACTTAGGAGAACGGAGACGCGCCAAACGCAACGCGAAGGTTTACGCTTCATATCCCATCGGCGTGAGAAGTTGCAGCCGCTTTCTCGCACTCCGCCATGTCAGCCGCATTGAACGTTTACCACGTGACCCCAAGAGCGCTAGTGGCTCTAGTCTCGCCTTGACTTCGTATGAGCTACGAGCTTTTCTTTAGATAATTAAAAACTGCATATTAAACTTTCATCCTCAATGTCATTTATGTGGAAACGTTTTATATAACCTTTAGTATACACAATAAATTTTTTACACACACTGAGACCGTTTTTTTTCCAGTCCCGTCTTAGCGACATCACGATTGTAATCATTTACAAATGAAATGAAATATTTCCTTGTAACAGCACACGTCTCCTATTATTATTTGATGCGTCGCATGCCATTAGACTAAAATGACATTAAACTTTCTCGTAAGACAGGCGTATTAGCCGAAAAGGACTAAAATGAGGAATGCCATTGGTCCTTCAGGGGACTTAATGGGCTGCCAAAGATTTTGAATCAACTGCGGGAGAAAGTACTGGGGTTCAACTGTTACCTCCTAGCACTTACTCCTCTTAGTTTAAACGTTGGTCCTCGTATAATGCTCCAGTGGGACGACCAGTTGAGCTGTCTTGGCGAATGAAACAAAAAATGGCGATCCTTCACACTTGTCGGTATATTTCATTGTAAATCATGCATTGAACAACGAGAAAGTTGGGCACGCGCATGCACACACACACACACACACACACACACACAAACACACACAAACACACACACACACACACACACACACACACACACACACACACACACACACACACACACACACACACACACACACACACACACGCGCGCGCGCCTCGTCACGGTGGTCTAGTGGCAAAGGTACTCGGCTGCTGACCCGCAGGTCGCGGGATCGAACCCCGGCTGTGGTGGCTGCATTTTCGATGGAGGCGGAAATGTTGTAGACCCGCGTAATCAGATTTGGGTGCACGTTCAACAACCCCAGGTGGTCGAAATTTCCGGTGCCCTCCACTACGGCGTCGTTCATAATCTAATGGTGGTTTTGGGACGTTAAACCCCCACATATCAATCAATAAACACTCACACACACACGCGCACGTGCGTACGCACACAGCGCTGTGCGAGTTTGATGCCTGGGTGTGTGTGTGTGTGTGCGTGTGAATGTGTCGCGTGTTTGCGCTCAAATAAAAATTTTCACGCGCCAGCCGTTTGCTACGCTCTCATTGTTGCCCCTGCGGTGGGCGTGCGAAACAGAGTAAGCGAAGCGCCAGTGGTGGAGACTGGCAGGATTGACGCTGACAACTCAGGCACGTGCGAGCTGCGCTGGATAAGAGAAGACAAAGTACAGAATTTAGAATATATATATACAGAATATATATATATATATATATATATATATATATATATATATATATATATATATATATATATATAAGGGAGGGAAGTGTATACCTAAGGGCTCGTATTTCCGTGTTTTAACACAATATTAATGAGATATAACAGACAGTAATGCCAAGGAATGTACAGGGGAAGTTATTAGAACCAATGGAATGTAAATAAGAAGAAAGAAAAGTGGATGAAAAAATTACCAGCTGTGAGCAGGAATCGAACCTACGACCTTCGAATAACGCGTTCGATGCTCTAACCACTGAGCTATCACACCACTGAGCTATCCACTTTTTGGTGTTTATATGTGAATTTAGAAGTAGGAGTGACAGTCAGCGCCACATATATATATATATATATATATATATATATATATATATATATATATATATATATATATATATATATATATATATATATATATATGACACTGTGATAACTGAGAGGCATGACCTGGCTCGTTTATTCTATTCCACTACTTTCACTGCCTTCCTACGTCACAGAATTCCCCTCCCCCCAGAGAAAGAATGCGCGAGTCACAATCAACACGACAACAAAAAACAAAAGGTTAAATTGAGGAATGTCAAAATGCGCAGTAGTTCGACTTCAGATGAGAGTTCCTTAACTCGTACAAAGAACTGCACAGCAGAGGGCAGCAATGCGGGGTTATCAAATACAGCTGTGGAGGGCGAGGCTGGCTTTTGCAGTCTGGACGAAATGAGCACGCTTTGAGCGTGGAAACAGCTGAAAACACAGCCAGAATTCTTGCGAGAAATGAACGAGGTTCGAACGCCTTGTAGTATCGACAGTTCCGATTTCATAGGCGTTGCATTCTTCGTCGTGGGTGATACAAACTCCGTGCATGCTGTTCATGGTGATACAAACTCCGTGCATGGTCGTGGCTGACAGGATGCTGCTTGTGTTCCCGCAGAGTACAAGTGGTTGTTTTGTAATTTTTGGGGACTTTCGTATGGTGATGGTACAGATGTTGTGACCGAAGGCGCGGTCTTTTTCCTTGGTACAGAATGTGTGCACGATGATGTGCATTTTTGCAATGTTATTCAAGCAGTACGAGTTGTTTTGACGAAGTTTTATTTCGTCGTTGTCCATGCGGAAGTATACGTTGTGGTTCCTTGGTTTCATCGACTTGCTTGCAGGTCTCGCTGATATTGCTCTGGAAATAGCTTATTACGCATTTTTTACGAGCTTGAACATTGTTTGCTTCGTTATGGTAGTTTTGGAACGTTAAACTCCACATATCAATGAATCAATCGTTTGCTTCGTAAGTTAATGCAGTATTTAGGGGGTAGCTGGTGCACAAAGGCCTTGGTAGGGTGCACGTTGATCGTGGTGTGTCAGGATAGTTAGCAAGTCTGCAGGCTTCTGCGACACAAACCAATGCAAGTGTTTTAGTTGCACTGCAATGTGCGGGGTTTCGTGCATCTCAATTTTCTGTATTTATTAACTGTTCATTGTAGGGGGTTGCCAAAAGGGAACCTATGTCGTCAGAATGGGCACCTGCACTTTCGTTTTCCATGCTGATAGTGGTGCTGTATGCTGAATTCCCATTCCCTCGACTTTGCGGTAGTTGAATGTTGGACGCTTCTGCATAAGACCTTGCTTCAGCAGATTATGATTGCGAATGCATCGGTCCTTGTGAAACTGTTCAGTTGAATATCTTCAATGACTGATATTTCTCTGAACAGTCATGGCCTAGATTGGTTTCATGCGGATTTTCCAGCTGGTCAGCACATTAGGTATCAAGTCCCCGCATTGCTAAATCGTTCATATTTTACTGATTTCATTACATTTACTAAGAATTTGTTTAAAGCATTCTTAATTTAAAACAAAATCGAATATAGCTAAATTCCTTCTGATTCCCCTAATTGTCTCAAATTATGCTTTACCGGAAGGCTATTGATGTTAGTGATGTATAACTGAATCGGACAATGTGTTCAACTTTCGCATATATGTTATTAGCTCGTGTCATTTGCTGTTATATTTTGTTATATTGTAGGATGATAATGTACCAGATGCCATCATTGTACAAATAGCCTGTTCGCTGCAGCCAAATTTGTGAATGAAGCAGGAGCCCCTGTCAGGCCTCGTTGCCTTTTGTTCTTGCCACCTTTCTGTAATGTTACAGAAGAAATAAAGTCTCATTAATAAATGCAACCATCGTGAGAGCCGCGCCGCGAGTTTCATCAGCAATACTGTCATCAGCTGATGCTAAGCCATCTGGGCTACCTATGCGGCCGAAGCATCACGTAATTCAGGTGGTTCTGTAAAGCCCGGAGTCTTAGAATACAGAGAACAGCTATAAAACGTCGATCTCTTTGCATATGACAAAATCGGTAGGCAGGCTTTCTTAGGCAAACGAGCTAGGTGTTTTTCAGTCCGCAGAGGTTCTACTTTGTGTTCGAAGGCGCGTGTTATATTTGTAAAATTCACATAATGGGTCAATCAACGCCTTTCTAGGATGCTGTCTCTCTTGGTAACTGTGCTTGCTGTGTGAAGATGAAAGTACTCCAGCTGACGGCTTACGCTGAAGTCTTCATCATTCTTTAAATCGAGTGACCATTTCTTGTTTGATTTTTTGCAACCATTCGTCATTTTCGAATATGTGTGAGGTAATTCTTGAATGCCTCACCGGAGACGTAGTCGGTAAAGTTGATGACCCTCTCGAGTTCCGTCCAGGATCACCGAACATATCTTTTACGCCCCTTTAGTCAGCAAATACGAATAGTCAGCTGGCACTCGATCGTATCAGCAGCCGATCCAGTGTATAGCAGTGCTGGTGTACGAGTCCACACGCACAAACATGGCAGCGGTGCTTTCAAATCCCAAGCGAGTTTTATTTTTCGTTGCACAAAGTCCAATACAGTGCAATGTTTATGCAAAAATAAGGGATCAGAAAAAAAATTTGTACTTGTGCAGCTTGACTGATCCCCCGTATAGCAGCAGCGACAGTAGGAAACATATCGCTATCAAACTAATATATAAAAATAATATTGTCGACAATGTTGTAGCAAAAAAATAGGGAACAGCCAAATGAATTTACAACAAATAACTGTACATAATAAAAAATAAACATGTACTACTGCTAAAGACATATGGAAAAAAAAACTATTGCTGAAGAAACTACTGCTAAAGTAACTACTGCAAAAAACTACTAAAGAACCATGAGTTGCTCCATACATTCATATAAAGACATACATTTACAAAAAGAGATCCAAAGATCTTATGCAAGATGGCCGGCGAAGTGATCTTATGCAGTGGGGCACCATGCCGGCTTCTTGCCAACAACGTCGCCAGGCTTACGTGGAACACGGCTAAACGCCCATTGGCGATCACAACATGCGTCTGCTGCACAATGGTCGTCGTCGTTGTTCGAGACCCAAATAAAAAATAGGCGGGTGTCCACTGTCCTCGGCGCTGACCCTTCACTTAGTGCCCCGTCGTGGTGGTCTAGTGCCTAAGGTACTCGGCTGCTGACCCGCAGGTCGCGGGTTCGTATCCCGGCTGTGGCGGCTGCCTTTCCGATGGAGGCGGAAATGTATTAGGCCCGTGTGCTCAGATTTGGGTGCACGTTAAAGAACCCCAGGTGGTCGAAATTTTCAGAGCCCTCCACTACGGCGTCTCTCATAATCATATCGTGGTTTTGGGACGTTAAACCCCACATGTCAATCAAATCAATCAATGACCCTTCGCTTAGCAGTTGGGTAAGTTAGTTCTCGTTTTTCTTTTTAGAGGCTGAGAAATTTATTTAGGAATATATCAAAAAATCATTAGAAGCGTAGTTACCTTGTCGCTTTTCATAAAACTCGTAGAGGTTTGTTTTTCTGTTTCTTATGGATATTAATACAAGGTGTTTGTTTGATTCTAAGTATTGTGAGTATCCTGACGCTCGAAAAGCAGCCGTCATTGGAATCGATTGCGTTTCGGTCAGCTAATTTATTTTAATTTGTACAACGGTAGTTTTATGTTATCGGGAATACGCTGGTGCTTCGTTTTAAATCAGCTTTTATATACCAATGTAAGTGAGTCTGTCATACTACATGCTGCTATACCGCAATGCGAACGTACATACAGCCTGTGAATCATGTAACCTTCGGCGCTTCAACGACTTTACAAATCATATGAACTGTGCAGCTTGAAGCTTGAAAATCACACGCCGGCAAATAACTATGAGGCTACCTAGGAAAGCTAAATAACCATGCACAATGTGGGCGTTCACGCAGGTGAGTAGAAATTCACTGCGTTGAATTTGAAGATAGCCTTATTATTGCTAGCATAACTTCTTGCATGTGCTACGACATTCGTCATTTGATGTTGCTATAAAGTCTGGTTCGATAGCATCCCACCGCTGCCACCACTGTTATAAAGTCGGGTTCGATGGCATTGACGTCTGCCACCACTGTTAGGAATTCGCTGTGTCGCAATGGTAGCGGTAGCCAAGAGCGGCGAGCAGTCGAACGGACTTCACTGAAGCCTTCGCCTGGAGGCGGAATAGGGAGGCAATCAGTTTTGAAAACAGCAACAAGAAGGAGCGTTTACTATAGCAGGTTTTTGTTTGTACAGAGCCGGCCAGCACGACCATGTCGGCTGGGGCGAAATTCCCCTAAACACGGGGCTGGCACGGCCTTAAATAATGTTTTGGTCTCTTCTGCGAGACCAGTTCTCCGGTGCCTGGCAGAGAAGGTGAAGCTTTCCCTGGAACTGCACGGTGGCTCGCCGCCGTCTGTGTGGAAGGTAGCGCTGGAAGGGGGGAGAGTTCGCCGGAACTGCACTGGTTCACGTGGGAACAAGCGCTGCCGAATGAGGACCATGTCTGTGGCATAACAGCACCCCCACCGCCAGACAATGCATCCGGAGTTTTGAGCCGTCTAGCATGGCTCGGAAGGAGGAGGCTGGTTGACCGTCGATAAGCCGTTCCGCCCTCTCCGCCCGTGGAGACTTTCATAGCCCTGCAGAGGTTCACTGGAACGACGGAGTCGAACACAAAGCCAAACCACTCTAGCCAAAGCAAGCACCCTCCAAATGCTGATCAAATCGCCAGACCAGCAGAAACCAAATGTTCCCTCGAGATTACGCTGAGCTAATAAATAGCATCACGAGCAACGTATCTCAAAAGGAATACGCAATGCGGACACACCTTTAGCCAAGTGTCAGTGCATGACCCCGCTAAACCAAACAGAATTTTTTTCGAGCGATTCTAAAATGTGATTTAGGCAGATTGTGGACGATCGAAGCTGCTGAGGTTAACTCGATTTGACCCCAAAACTACAATTTAGTACACCAGGCACTTCTGAATCACGCACATTAGCGTCGCATGCAAGCGTCAGATTGTCATACTTAACAAAGGTAGTCCTTTGACAAGCTCTCATTCGATGCGCGCCGCCAACGATCACGACAAAAGAAAGCACGCTTGAAAAAAAAAACAAGAAAATGTGACTGAAAATCAAACTTGCGTGCGTTACACAAAACAATGTTAAAAGTTAACCTACACTGACGCACTTACCAACACGTAATGTCAAACACAGAAGGTACTTCAAACAGGGGCTTTTACTCAGCTTTCTCTAATAAAATAAAACACACTGATCATGAGTGTTACCTTTCGAAATATTATGAAAACAAAATTAATGAAACGAACACATCAATTCTCGCTTCTTCTATGAGAAGAATATAAAACTTACAAAAATTCAAACGCATTCCTCGCTCAACGACTTACGACAAAACTAGAAAAACAATTTTCAATGATGATTACAATATACATTCTTAGTAATGGCAAGACGGGGCTCCTCTCAGACGAACTCTGGGGAGTCGTGCACTCCATAGCTTTCGAGGGTTGAGGTCTCGACAAAGGCACAACGAACAAAAGTGTTTGCCGAACTCGGTAGCAGCATCTTCCGACGGGCAGTCGCTTAACTTGAACAAGGGGGCGTCTGCACTGCATCATTTACCCCTCCGCTTCGACCTGTGACCCTCTCGCTATGGTGGGGAATGGCAGCCTTTGTTACAGCTCAGGCGTACGCGATGCCTCTCTACATGATTGCCTCTACGCGGCAGTGAAAGATATGAGACCAGGCGATGATCTCGGCGTCGGTTTTTAGCTGAAATTCGGTTTTTCTTGACGGACTTCCCGCCTGATTTCAATCTCAGTGATGGCCTGAGCTTCAAACGTTTCTCAGAGGGCCCTTTCGTGATCCTACGCCTAGCCCTGAAACTGGCGTATCGACTGATGACGTCACGGCACTTAACAGTGGCTTTAGCGCACTTGGCACCTGTTGTCTTTTCCG
Source organism: Rhipicephalus microplus (assembly GCF_043290135.1). NCBI lineage: Eukaryota > Metazoa > Arthropoda > Arachnida > Ixodida > Ixodidae > Rhipicephalus > Rhipicephalus microplus. The sequence goes on from NC_134710.1 coordinate 8,670,956, forward strand.
TGTTACGCTTTCGCCGATGCCTCCTTTTGACAGAATGGCTAGGAATGCCGGCTGCTTCGACGCACCTAATTTCAAGTGCGCTGTCTTTGACAGGCACTGCCAGAACTCTAGACTGGTTAGCTAGCCTTTCTTCAGGCCTGTTGCTAGCTGTCTTTGCTTGCGACAAAATGGGATTCCCGATGCCTTCAAAGCCAACAAACACGCCTAGAGAGCTTTCGATCTGTGGGGGTCTATCGCTGTCGTCGATAGCTCTTGTTCTCTGGCCTTCGAAGTCGGCCTCATGCTCTCTTTCACGAGCTTTATAGTGTAGCGCTTTATGTCACGCATCCTGCTCAAGCTTTTGTCGATGGGCGTCAACCTGGAATGCTCTGCGACGCGAATCGTCGTCAAGCTCTTTTCCACGCGATTAATTTTGATCATATGCGCTGTTAAGCGGCTCCATCTCCAGTGCTTTATGATGCACCTCGGCGTCCTTAGCTATGCGATGGGCCTCAATGTCAAGCGCCTCGCGACTCTCCTCGGCTTCCCGCTCTCTCTGGCGCACTTCAGTGGCTTGTGCTTGGTGACGGGCCTCAGCTTCCATAGCTTTTTGGCCTGCCTTATCTTTACGCGCTTCTCAACGCGCTTCTACTTCTAGCGCTCTTCAGCGAGCCCCATTTTCACGCACTTCCACCCCCATCGCATTACGCCGTGCCTCATCTCGCTCTCTCTGACGCACGTTGGTGTCCTGCGCTTTGCGATGGGCCTCAATTTCTAGCGCTTTGCTGCGCGCTTCAGTTCTGTACTTGTATTGTCGACTTTCGCAGTCGGCAAGACTGAGAGCAGCAAAGTAGCGGAACACAGCGTGTTTAACCATATCAAAGTCATGCGCTTTCTCGGCAGATAAGCGCTCCAAAATGCTTGTGACTTTGCACGGAAGCAACGTGGCAAGTTTCTCCGGCCATAAGTTTCGCCAAACACCAACATCGTAGCAGACCTTTTCAAAATAATGAGAAAAGACACGATGTTCTCGTCCATTCTGAAAAGCTTGAGTTGATATTGTGCTCGCTGCAACTTAATCGCTTCAATTTTACGATCAAGCTATTTCATTCTGAGAGCATGCTCTCTCCTTTTTCGACTCTCCTCAGCCTTTCATTGTTCGTGCCTTTGAGCTTCGAGCACTTCACGGCTTTTCTCGGCCTTATACTTTTGCTCACAAATGAGCTCCCAAAACTCGTCAGCTTCCTCGGCCATCACGTTCTCTGCCCGCATCACCTCGAGAATCGCTTCCCTTGTTTTAGTGGACCCGGCGGAAATCGCCATGGCTCCACAAATTTCAAGGAAGTCCTGCACAAGGTTTTGCTACATCGCGATCTCGTCCCTCGTGATGCTCTACTATTGATATTAACCGTACTATAAACAAATTTCGTGGTTTAAAGTAGGTGAATATTGAACTATAGCCAACGAAAAACACAAAACACTCTTCTAACATTTGCCTGTGCTAGACAGGTATGGCGAAATGAACAGTAAGCGTTGGGCACTCACCCAACCAAAGTTGCCGACGATGGTCCAACTCGTGGCTGCCGTCAACAGTGTCGTGGGTGTCCTCGGGCCTGCAGGAATCCACTCCAACTCCAAGCCGTTGAGATCGGGGTAGCGGGTCTCAGAGGAGCAAAACGTTGAGGACAGAGGTAGCGTATCTCAGCGTAGCCAAACGCTATCACGGCGGTCGGCCTCATGCTCAGAGATCTGATCAGACTTACCAAGCGTAGGATATCGTATCCCGAAGCTGCCAACCACTGTTATAAAGGTCGGGTTCGATGGCATCCCAACGCTGCCACCACTGTTATAAAGTCGGGTTCGATGGCATTCACGTCTGCCACCATTGTTATGAATTCGCTGTTTCGCGATGGTAGCGGTAGCCAAGAGCGGTGAGCAGTCGCACGGACTTCGCTGAAGCCTTTGTCCGGAGGCGGAATAGGGAGGCAATCAGTTTTGAAAACAGCAACAAGAAGGAGCGTTTACTATAGCAGGTTGTCGTTTGTACAGAGCCGGCCAGCACGAGAATGTCGGCTGGGGCAAAATTCCCCAAAACATGGGGCCGGCACGGCCTTAAATAACGTTTTGATCTCTTTTGCGAGACCAGTTCTCCGGTGCCTGGCGGAGAAGGTGAAGCTTTCCCCGGAACGGCACGGTGGCTCGGCGGAGGAGGCGACGCTTTGCTTGGAACAGCATGGTGGCTCTCTGCGTGGAAGGTGGCGCTGGGAGTGGGAAGTGTTCGCCGGAACTGCACTGGTTCTCGTAGGAACAAGCGCTGCCGAACGAGGACCATGTCTGTGGCATAACAATGTAGAGCATGTTGATCTTAATATAGTTTTGTCGGTTTGCTAACTTCGTTCTCAAATTGCAGAACATATCTTTACTGCTAAAGTTTGTAACACAGATTATTGCATACGTTTTGCTTGTTTCTACACAAGAGAGTATAACGTGATACATGCGCATGCATTCAATGAATGACAGCTGAGAATCAAAAAATAATTGCTGCTTTGCTGTTTTCGTCTCGTTATTTTTACCCTGCACAAACAGAGGTTTCTTCTATCCACACACATTTAGCTACGCAGCGATGAATCCGACTTAAACGAACGAGCCGGTTCGCTGTCGCGGTTCATGTTGCTCGCATGCATCGCATGGGCATGCATGCATGTCCTACGCCGTTTCTGTGTGTCTCCACCTCGTTCGGTGCTCGCCTTCGGGTTAGTCATTTAGGAGCTGCGTCCCAAGGCGCGGAAAACTGTTATTCATGCCAGAAGCCTTTATTTTTTGTGTAGCACATTCTTAGCCTCGCTGGTGGTCGGTGCTAGCTCGTAGAGTTCGGCACGGCGTCTGGCGTGCATTGCGAGCTCGCTACGATGCCGGCTTGATACCGACGGCAAAACGAGGCTTTCTTACCGCTTAGGTCTACCAGATGGTGAAATACCGGTTACACTCAGAGAAGCAACCATTGGCGGTTGCTGGCCAGCCTGCCATGGTCGAGCGAAGCCTGCTTCGGACCTCTTGAAAGTTTTAGACGGGGAAACTCCAGGAGCAATCGCTGACCATCTTAACAGCTTACTTTTGTTAGCATTAAATTATTCCTCGAAGTGTTTCGTAACTCGGCCCTTTGAACTGCGGCGTTCACGGCGTTTCGTTGAGGAATCGGACCGGTGTCCAGCGTAGTCCAGCGGTGTGAAATATCTTGAAACGTTCACACTAAATACCAACTGGTCGTTGCAAATCTTCACTGCACTTATAATTTCATTGCCTGTCGACAGATTCTCACACGGTCAGCCACACAAATCACTGGTGTTTCACACTGACGTGCAAACACACACACACACACACACACACACACACACACACGCACGCACGCACGCACGCACACACACACACACACGCACACACACACACACACACACACACACACACACACACACACACACACACACACACACACACACACACACACACACACACACACACACACACACACACACCTGCACGTCATGACCAAAAAGGGTTTTTAGAACTTCCATAGTGAGTTTATAAGCACGTGACCTGAAACTCCACGGGTTATTTACCTAAGTTATCTCGTCCATGAACGCTGTCATTAAGCAAGGGGGCGTTTTGCGACGACATGTGCCGAGTTGACTCCGTTGCAGGGAGTAAATAATTGGGGCAGGGGAGTTTTGGGGGCTCATATGCTTGATAAACTATCTTCTCGGCTAATTTTATCTTACAGTGTGTACTGCCCCTGCCTCCTACGAAGGCAGTTTCAATGTTGTTAGTTTATGATGGTTCAAATTATCAAACGCGCATGTGTAGTGAGAAAGACAATGGGCGGCATGGTATACGCAAGCACTATGCAAGGGTCGCCCAGAGCAAATATCGTTGGCTGACAATTCGCTCAGCGTACATTGAGAGGTATGCTGAACGAGCTAAGAGAGAAAGTTGCTGAATATCAGCAGGTATTTTTATTAAACAGATGGCTATTACTGTTTTTTATACGTATTGTTCAGCTCTGTGAGTGGCAGTGTTCCTTGTTCACATAAATACTGCTACGTTCACGATGGGCAGTAAACGATGTAAGCTTGCTTGCCTGCCGTATTTCTTGCCAATCGAGGCCTCTTCGTAACCTAGTGATATAGCGGATATATTTATAGTAGTTTTAGGCTACCGTGCGCGCCAATACCCCGCGACAGCAGTGAATAAACGCCCAGAACCTGCGGGTGCGCACCACGACCCCCTGCACTGCCAGCAATGAAGCAGTGGGTCCGTTCGATTTGACTGTACCACATGAACCAGTTGACGAGGTGCTGCACCATGTCATTCGTTTGAGTGGTGCAGCAGTGGTGATCTCTGAACCACGCCATTTGTTTCAAAAAGTGCAGGAGAGTTACAGCACGAGTTGATAATTTTCCTGCGCCTATACGCTGACGGGGCCAGCTTGGTGCAGCCGCACGTGCAGCTGAGCACACGATGCAGCATTTAAGACCCGCCTCTACAAACACGGTGTGTTTAGCCAAGATGTTTGCGCCTCATAAAATTAAGCGAAGGGAATAAGGCTTGTCAGCCCCCCGTTTGTGGTGTCTTACTGCGCCTACGCCGCTGAACTTGCGCTACACAATTTCTGAATTTCTCGTGCATGGTCGTCAGTGAGTAACAACTCTACTCATCAAGGGGTGGGTGAGGGGAGGTTCAGCTGGCTATGTAAGCTGCCAGGCCGTGCTCATCGATGGTGTCCTCAGCTCTTGCGAGGATGCTTGAGCCGGTTCCCATTGGTGCAGATGAATTGAACGAAGCAATATTCACATTGTCCCAACGTGACGATGATGATAGTTTTTTCAGCTCCATTTCTCGGTCAGATATTTTAGTTCACAACGCCGCCGCTGCCCTTATCTCCGTTGCAGTTGCAAAGGTACAGTTACTTTTTTCTAGATGACAGGGTAGGTATTCTGTGTATACTTACAACGATTATACCACTCGAAGGCGCTGTTCTTGTACCGCGCAGTCGCTCGCTGGGCACCACCTGCCGCACGGTAATTGGTGTCCACGCTTTCGCGCTATATCTTTGCGAATGATTGTTGCATGGAGAGAAACACAGTTTTGACCGTACTTTGATTCGTGGGACATTTCTTGTGAAAGAAATTCTTTTCGATGTTTCTTTCAACTGCGCCAGCAGCGCACTCACACTTGGTGCCGAGAGACGTATACGAAGCCTTGCTTTATGGGCCTATATATATTTCGTATGTCGCTATATATCGGTTCGGAGTTGGGACCAGTTACTCTGCAGGAACAAGACCACTGAGGAACTGCTTACGTTTGTTAGCGCTGTCAGCGTTATTCGTCATCTTTATTATTCGGCTCACAAAAACGAGTTATCCGCGGTGTCCGGCCTCGGAGGTTTGAACTTGTGTAAGGCCGGTCCATGCCAGCAGAAAAAAAAAAAAACGCAAGGGAACTCGTTCGCTTGCTGCGCCGGCTCGAGTCGAAATAGGTGCTCATAACAGCGGTGGTTCGTTTAATAGTGCTTCGCTTGCAGACGGTCTAGCTCGTTTTCGTGAAAGCCGACAGGGCCGAGCAGTGCAGCGTGGCAGAAGGCGGTCGGCGCGCAGTTACCCTCCCCGCTGGTCCCTTCGTTGCCGAGCGATGGCGCACGACACGCACTTACTCCCAGTTGGATGAACCACTTGTCCAATGGTTTAACGACTGCAGTTAGTCCAACTTTGAGCAATTTCGGCTTAGAGTGAAGTACGGGATTAGGTATAGAAGTGAAGTACGGGGGAGGTATAGAGAAAGAGAGATGCGCTAAGCCAGCGAGCAAGGACATATTGAGGGGATAGGAGATATAGGAAAGATGGAAACACGGTCACAGGAGTCCGAGGACGGGGCACCACTTGCGAGAGCTCTTGTCGGCGTCAGGAGATGGCGTAGAGCAAGTTCAGTAGGTCAGAGCTATGCTGTCCTCGGAGATCGGCGTCAGGAGATGATGTAGGGCGAGCCCAGTCGGCTAGAGCTACGCTGACGTCGGAGATCGCGAGGGCACAACCGGTCGGCACGGAATCCAGCGAGCGAGACTCTCGTAATCTGTGAATGCCATGTATAGAGGTTGCTTGTATTCCGCAGATTTCTCTATCGCCTGATTGATAGTATGAAGGTGGTCTATTGCGGAGTGGCCTGTACTCCTTTACTGGTACAAGCGGAAGTTTAGGGAAGCTAGAAAGACGCCATCATTGATTCTCGTTTAGCAATATGCCGTGGCTGCAAACGATGTTTACCAGGCCTTCTTTCAGCAATGGTCTTTCGAGCGCCGTAGTGTTTGCAACTTACGTGCTCTGGCGCCATCACTTGTGCTAAGTATAAAAAAAAAGCACTGTGGGTTCTGGATAGCATATTTATAGTTATTTTCAAGACGCCTATTGCTGGAGTCCTAGTTACGTTTCGTTATGCTCGATTCGTTTCGTAATTGAAATACGACTGGCGAATGGGATTGAAACTATAAGAACATTTTTTTTTCGAAACAGAAACATATATTTATATAACTTGTGATGAACGAAGGACCCAAGAAGTTTTGGGCATCCAATGAAGTGCTCGTCATTCTGCTTCGCGAGTGAGAAAAGAAAAAGTCTGAAGCAGCCGGGCTGTTGTGGAATACTGCCAAGTTTTTGGAGCGAATATTTGTGAGGAAGCGAGGGGCCGGGCATTCCTCGCGGGGCTGCACGCGCCGCCTGTTGACTCACACGGAGCTCTCTCTATTCGTGGCTGGTGCAGGGCTTCGGCAGCCGTTTTGGGCGCCTCGCTGCCTGCAATGTTATTTTTCTCCTCGAGCCTCTGTAGCAAGTGGGTAAAAAAAACAGAAAACGGCGTCTATACTAAATAGAGCGTCTCGAACGTCAGCTGCATTCGTTTTTCAAGCGCGATAAACGTGTTCCACGAAAGCAGGCGAAAATGCCGACAAACGTCTATTTAATACGCGCCTCGCGCCTCTCTTCTGTTTTGCAAACATTACCAGCGCTTGAGGACCATATGTGATAGTGCAGTCAAATACGCGTTGTCTTTGAAATCTTGGTGTCAGCATTTTTTTCTATAATTTTTATCCACTTCAGTGCTGGCATTGCTCAATTCTCACCGTGACGGAGCTTCCTTCTGTTAACTATTGATGAGGACTAATTTAAAACACTGCTAAGGAAAGTACGGGGGATGTTATTACCAGTTGTGGAAATGTAAATTAAAAAAGTGGACGGAAAGAAACCTTGCCACGGGCCTGTGACCTTCGAATAACGCATCCGAGGCTCTGTACAACTGATCTACTGTGACGGCTGTTCTCCTGTCCACTTTATAGGGTATATATGTGCGTTCAATGGTGGAGTGTGATTCAGCGCCGCCAGTAGCCTTGGCACCGAGTGTGGAACACTTTTGTTCGGCCTGTTGGCATCACGTGTTTATTCAAGCGTAATTATCTCCTAACTTCTTCCTGTCTCGCTCAATTTTCATATTGTTGGTTTCAAAGTGTCCGTAATGTCAGAGTTACGTCTGGTAGTACTCATAACATACAATGATCCCATAGCTGTTGAAATTAGAATGCACCGCGAATAAAACTTTCTTAGACAAGTTTACTTTTTAGCGCACAATGAACACGCATGCTAAAACCAATTTTTAATAGTACCTTTGACCCCCCCCCCCCCCGCACTACCCAAAAGACAGAAACCTTTCTGAAATATCATGTCCTTCATTGTGAACAACCCTCAACCAAAGCCAGAGCAATCTCAGCTTTTATTGTGGCCAAATGGCTAAAAGACAACATTGAAACTGGCTAGAAGGCTACAAAAATGGCAAGTGGGGATATTCTACTTGAAAAATAGGACAAGGAACAGTTCGACAAACTTTCACACCTCGTAGCTTTTGGCAGTACCCCCGTATGAGTAAGTGCACACCTAACGATGAACACAGTGAAAGGCATAGTATCCGATGAAGACTTGATGACATTCAGTGAAGGCGAACTCCTTGACGGATAGAAGAACCAAGATATAACAAATGTCCACCGCATCGCAATCAGATGCAACAATACTGAAATTGCCACAAAGCGCTTATTGCTGTCTTTCAACTCAACCACTCTACCTCATACAGTCGAAACCAGCTATGTAAAACTTCCTGTGCGTGCGTAAATTGCTAATCCGAGACATTGTTTCAAGTGCCAGCGATTCGGACACGGATCTCAGACCTGCCGAGTTCAGCTGACCTGCACTAAGTGCGTCACAACTGGTCACGGTTCTTATGAATGCTGACGCGATGAGGTTCTCTGTGCAAACTGCGAAGGTAGTCAACCCGCATACTCCAAAGCGTGCTCATCATGAAAAAAAAGGAAGTTATCACAAATGGTATACGACAATGAGTCGTATACCATTTTTTGCCCTAAGAACATTTTTCGCAGAAGTGGTGCAACAATAGGCTCCATCATAGGGGCAAGTAGCTCTAACATAGCCTTTATTCTGGGCACGCCTAGCGTGCCCAGGTTAAAGCAACTCACCCCTATGGTGGAGAAGCCAGTGCTGCCCCGCCTACAATCAACCAGTCCACACCGGTGGCCTCTACAAGTCCTGACAGCAGCTAGGACAATGAAGAGGCTAAAGGGGTCTCATCAGCCCCTGGCTCGGTGGCTACAAAGACTTCGTCGACTGAGGTGAACTCTAAGCGACAAATAAATCACTCTGAGGAGCGGCGCTCAGTGCCTCGCAGGAGGCATTGGACACCACTTCTAGCCAAATGACGCAGGTTGCGCCAAAGGAGCGGTGACCTTTCGTCGAGCGCTGCAAAAAAGACAAAACACCAATTACAGGGCTTCACAAAGGTCCTGTAAAATAGGTCTCCTCTTTTGCGACACACAGTCCTTACCGAACACACAGTACCATTTCATGTCCAATATGGATCCACAAATAATAAAATAGAACATATGAGAGGTCTTCTTAGGAACCAGTTCAATCCAAAAGTGCTCTGTCTACAGGAGACACATCTAAAGTCTAAAGATATCCACTTTCCCGGTGACTACGTCACTTTCCGAAAGGATCGCGATGATGCTTCGGCGTCATCAGGCGGCGTGGCTATTATTGTAAATAAAAGTGAGGCGTGTACTCATTTGCCATTTCAAACAACCCTTCAGGCAGTCGCAATTCAAACCGTTCTTTTAAATAGACTCATTACCATTTGTTCACTGTACATACCACCTCATCATGAGCTCCAAAAACAGGACCTAGAATTATTAATAGATGAGCTCCCAGATCACCATTTGTTCTTGTGGATTTTATTACACACAACGTTCCTTCGGGCGATTCTCGCTGCGATAATCGAGGACGTCTCATCGAACAGCTGTTTTTTACTCTAAGCTATGACTATTTAATACAAATGAGCCCACGCGTTTTAGCCTCGGAAACAATTATTCTACTCTATAAAACCTCAGCATTTTATCGCCATTGCTTTTAACCTATTTTAATTTGAATGTTCTTGAAAACCCTTACAGATGTGATCATTTCTGGGTAATTCTCAATGCGACAAACCAGAACAACCTTCGTCTACATGCCTCTCGGTGGAGGCTCGACTCAGCCGATCGGGAACGATTTTCAACTGTTATTCGCGTGACGGGGGCGGAAATGTGTTCTGTGACAGTAGAAGATGCCGTGAACTATTTTACAGCACTTCTGATTAATTATGCGTCTCAATGTATTTCAGAAGCGAGTAGTTCAGGTTTTAAACTTGTTTTCTGGTGGAACAGTGTATATAGAAAGGCGCGGAAAAAACAAAACAAAGCGCAGTGGTTGTTGCGGGATTCTCCAACAGTGGAGAACCTCACAAATTAAAAAAATAAAATCTCAAGCAAGGAGGACACGTCGACGGGCTCGAAGAGAAAGCTGGTAAGAGTTATTTTCAGGAATCAACTTGTGTACAGACGGAAGCATATTCTGGAACAGGGTTAACAGGATACATGGACGAGGAACACACCCGCTTCCTTTGACTGATATGAAGGGCGATACGCTGGAAGACCAAGCAAACTTCTTGGGCGCACATTTCGAAAACGTGTCCAGCTCATTGCACTACTCTGGAAGTTTCTAGCGCTATAAAGCAAGAATAGAGGGGCAGAAACTAAAGCGATAGTGTACAAAATACGAAGAATACAATAAACCTTGATGCCTAGCTCAGTTGCAGGCCGGAGGGAGGGGCGACACACTGGGTGCATAAATCTGTGCAGCGCCTTCCGCCTCGTCATCTTCTGAAATTGGCGTGATACTTCAGCACGCTGCTGAATGTCTGCCATATGCGACAGTGTCACTGGAGGATTACGTCACTGGAAGCGGCTACAGAAGCAAGCACCAGGCTGCCAAGCTCGCAAGAGAACACTTGCTGGGCTATTCGTAACGTGAGAAAGCTCGAACAATGCTGCTGCTAGTTGAATCAATCTTCATGTTTGTCATGTTAGGATTCGTCTTTCCGTACGAAAAGCATCTCAGTTATTTTTTAAATTTGAACACTTGCACTGAATTCAGCAAGAAAATTAGCGTAGCTTGACCTGGAGCACAATGCCTAGAAAATGATGGGCGTCAGGATAGCTATAGAGATAGCTTTAGCACTTTTGATAAGTTTCGCAAATTGTCTGCTTGTTTGTCCAGTTCCATTTTTAATTTAATTTTATATATTTCTTAAAATTACAAAGGTTTGAAATAGTGGATTGTTGGGCTAGTTGTTTGATATTTGGCGTAGAAGAGCGAATGCTTGGAAAGAAAGGACGACTACTTTTTTTTAAGTAGTCTTCCTTTCATTCCAAGTTTTCGCTCGTATATGCCAAAATAAAGGTTCATCTTTAGTAGTATGCAGACGAGGGTCCCAAATTCGAGCGACTAGAGCTTCTTCCATCACACGAAAGTGTTTTGTGTGGGGTTCACCAAGATTTCTGTGACGCACTTTCGTCACGGAAATGAGGTAAAAATACACGTGATCAGAAGACAAAGAAAAAAAGTTCTGTCGAGGGCAGTCGAACCAACAACCTCACGGTCGCTGAAAACACCGGCTGGACGTGCTATACACTGCACCATGGTGAAATAATTTGTAGGCTTCAAAAACGCTCCTTTTATTTTTATTTAATTGATTATTTGACAAATAATACATGATTACCGTGGTGCAGGAGACGAAAGGCGACATTGAGTCGCCTGACTATAGGCCTCTAGTACCACACCGTACATTCTTCACACAGAGCGACTGCATCGGAAAGAAAAGAAAAATAAACATAAGAACACAATCATGCGACTGATGCGCCACGAAGTGAAGAAAAATGTGGAATTGGCATTTTTGCTCTTACCCTCGATAGGTCCCTTTCGCTTCGCCTTCAAGAATTTGTGCCCATTCCTGCAGCAGAATTTTTTGCGATGATTCTAGCTCTCTGTAAAATAACGGCTTCAGTAAGTTCGGCAGCAATTTTAGCAGATTCACTATCAGTATGTGCCTCCTTTACCGCAGATGAGAACTCGCATGCTCAGAGTGCTTTCGAAACATTAGTTCCCCCGTATCTCAATTTGATCAAATTGGTCTGCGTTCCAGGACATAAAGGCATATATATGAATGAACTGGCGGATGCGCTGGCAAAGTCATCTATAATTGGGCCTGGTATTAAGGCATTACCGGCATCGAAATTTTTAATAAGTGCTAGATTAAAAAGGAAACTGTTCTAACGGCCACATCAGAATTCAAGCACTTCATGCATCATTGGAATAGCAAAATATGTCAAACACGAGGAATGGAAGTCGCAATCACAAGGCAGCGTTGTCAAATTCCGCAGCTAAATTTATATTCACACCGAACTGGTCTGGCAGCCTCCCCTCATTGTCCTGTTTGTGGAGTATATGTAGAGTGTATACTAGAATGGGGGGTCGGGTCCACTCAAGGCTCCACGCTGAAGCGTTTTTTTTCCCGGAAAATCCAAGTGCCGCCACCGTCACCTTAACCTGAAGACCTGGCCACGGTTGCCATGGTTACAAGCCTGCTTTGCCGTGCGGTTCGCGGCGGGCGGCAGTCGGGTAGTTCGCGTGGTTCACGTGCTGCTCGCGCCATCTCGCAGCGTTGTTGCTGCGTTCGTGCGAGCGTGACCGTGAACGGCGTCGCACCGCGTTTCCGCGCCAGCTCAACGAATTCTAAATGTTTATATCGCGAAGCGCCCTGCTCGTATAGGTTGTCACGCACGCAAGTACCGCGACTTCCGTGGTAATTGCTTACATTCAAGAGCATTAGTTGAATTTGGCTATTGCAAAAAAAATCGAAATAGTGATTTGAGCATTTACTGCAATGCTTTTAAAAATGTTAATATGACTGTGATGTATAATACTCAAGTTTACATTTGGTGCAAATTTAGACTCACTGCCGCAAATTGAATATGAGGCAAGACTAAGGTTACCAGCTGTTATCATGAGAATTAAAGCTAATATGCGAACCGTTCTGCAAATTTGCAGCTGTTCGTAAGAAACGCGTGATAATATTGACAAACTAGACCAGTCCTGTTGCGCTTTGTATCAATACGTGCGTGAGGGTGTTGGCAAATTAGGTTAGTCAGATCGGCTGGCAACTGCGCTATTCGTATGAAATGACGTATAGCGGCGGACGCGCGTACGTCGCAGCGGCTTTATGATAGGTTTTCGTTCGGCATCTAGTGCTGATATGCGTTGTAGGTATTAATGAAATATTTTATATTTTGCCTTTTATTTTCGTGTCTGCGGTACGTGTCCATGCAAACATTTGTTCGAAACATGAACGTGTTCTCACCTATGAATAGTAAGTCTGAGAGACACCAATAGGGGCTTTTAGCTTGTACGCACCCTTCTTTACGTTACCGTGTTACCGGATACCGGATAGAATCTGCGCATGCGTGGGTCTTTACGGAACGTAAACATGTACGTTTCCCGCCAAATGGTGTTTAAAAATTTACGTTCCCGCCATATAGGCTTTACGTTTTTCGCCATATCTCGCTAATCTACCTTCGTTCGTAGAAACCCGTGGTATCCGTATTGCGAGGACTCGAGCGGTCGAATTGCGAAATGTTTCAGCCGGATTACAAAAGCTAGAATGGCCTAGGACACAGACGCCGTTACAGTGTACTTAACGCCATGAACATGCAAACTCCCGACAAGTTGGATAGGTGGCGCCATCCAGGTGGGCAATAGTGAACCAGGCAATCACAACATTGTTATTGCAGAAACATCGTGTATTGTACGTCTGATGCAAAAACCGTGCAGTGGCGTTATTACAAATGAGTTACCTTTTTAATCATTTTGCACCTCAAAACCATTACGCGTTATCCAACGTGTCCATGACTGTGGTTGCACGAAAAGTCACAAGATGTCGATACCATCGTTGCAGCAGCATTGTATTTTTCACCCTTTTGCACATACGAGAAATCTGTAGGCGATAAAATAACATCTCGTGGTTTTACCACAACAGTGATTCAATCCTATCCAAGTCAAATGCAGTTTATATGCAGTTAGCATCGCCATTTATGGTTTGCGAAAACGTAAAGGTATACGCATTCACGTACGTACGTAAACGTTTACGTATGAGGAGCTAGAACGTTGAAAGATATGCGTTCCGGTAAGACGGTAAACGCAAATTGGTATCTGGTAACACGCTGACGTAAAAAAGTATACGTACAAGCTAAAGCTCCCTAATAAGAGAAGTGAAATACGTAAAATATTTTATCTTAAAGTGACTGCGCGAGCTCTTTGCAGAAATAAAAAAAACAAAATAAATGTAATCGAAAGACTTCGACATCGTCACTCAAGGAGCGTCAGGCTCTATGTTGTCCTGCTAAGCTTTAAGTGTATTGGACGAAGTTACTTAGTTATAGAACGCGTCTGTCACTACAAAGTGTTTTTCGTTATATTTTCCACAATTCCTGGGACGCTTTCTGCGTCCGGCCTTGTGGCGATGGCAGCGGCGACTTTTACAGGCCCACGTGGTCAAATGCGGCGCCCTCAAGCTCTTCTGTGGCTCAAGGCTCATGGTCCATCACCGGCGACGGCTCAAGAGATGCTCCTGCTCTCGTGCCCATGGACGAAGAACCAACTGTTGGCCCGTCTGGCTACAGTTCGTAGGCTCCGCAAGAAAACGAGGCTCTTGGTGCAGCTTCAGTGAAGACACAGACATCTACTCAGTCGATGGCGACGACTCATCAGATGGCAGCTTCGTGTCTGTGATGAGCCACAATGCCAAAAGGAGGCTCATCAAGACGTCATCACCAGCAAGCACGTCAACCGTGAAGGCAAGGAGTGAACGCTGGCCGCATACCATTCTCTCCATGCCCGTGGATCCTTTCGTTAGCCTTCGCAAATTGAACAGGCAAGCTATCTCCACTGTTCTTGAGGGAATAGCACAGAATTAAATCAAAGAGATCCGGCTAAACACACGTAAGAAAGTTTTAGCTGTTGACACAACACAGACACGCTGCAGAAGCTTCGAATGATGACAGAGTTTGGAGATGTCAAAGTACGAGCCGTCGTACCGATGACTGCGACCTGCACTGCAGGTGTCATTTACGACATTGACTTGGCAATACCAAACACAGATCTACCCATTCTGATAAAACTAGCGTACGAAGGAGTGGTCATTAAGCATATAAGCCGCCTCGGGAAGAGCCGCTGCGTTAAGATAGTCTTTAAGGGCGACTCAATCCCTACGCACGTCAAGATGGGACATTTCTGGCATGGGGTACGGCAATTTGTCCCAAAGCCGCTTCAGTGCCACAAGTGTTTCAAGATTGGCCATGTCAAGGGCGTCTGTGCGAACTCTACCGTATGCCCCCGGTGCGCGGAGGCGCACACGGTAGACACCTGTTGTGCAACAACTTATAGGTGTGGCAATTGTCGAGGTACGCATGACGCCACGTCTAAGGAATGCCCAATACTCAAGAAAGAAATGGGTATCCTTTAAGAAATGGTCAGGGATAACTTTACCCATAGAGAAGCTTCACAGAAAATCCGGCGTCGATATCGCCACCGACGGAAGCGCTCCAGTCATGGTGATATTCATGCACCACTTCGGTCTACACCACCATCAAGATCCAGTAGAAAGCCAGAGAGTACAAGAATACCTCCACCAGCGAAGCCTCTCTCCCCTGAAGACTGGCCGGTGCTTGTGAACGCACGGCCTTCCGAGCAGCCTTTCGCTCTCTGCTCCCAGCGAAAGCCAATGCTGCTGATGACGAGGCTCCAACAGCAGATCGTCAAATTATTCCTATGCTGTGATCCATCGTGAGTGTCATCAGAAGTCTTCTGACAAGCATCAATACGCCAACTGCTAGGAGTGGCCTACAGGTGCTGGACTCGTTGAGCCCAGTCCTTGCAAGCCTCCAGTAAAGCCATGGCCGACAATCACAAGTCGTTCCGACAGGAGGTCAGAGAAGCATCGATTTTTCAGTGGAACGCAAAAGGTCTGAGATCTCGCATATCTGATTTTCGCCAGTTCATTCATCTGTACCGATTTCCTATCATGATTATATGTGAACCGAAATTATCGCACCCAATCAGACTATCCGGCTACGAGTCATTTTTCTCCTCAAGTGACAACGAAAGTAGCAAGGTTGTTGTATTTATTCGCCGGGAGCTTACTTACGTTGTCAAGCCAGTGCAACCTCATGACGGCAATCAGTATGTGTGCTTGTCTGTTAAAAAAGGAAAGGTGACATTCGCACTTCTAGGTGTGTATATATCCCAATCAAGTCAATTCGACGCCAACAAACTAGACGGCATATTAAGGGCACATCCGGGTCCGTGGGTTATCACCGGGGATTTCAATGCGCATCATCCCATTTGGGGAAGCTCAAGGCTTAATTCAACAGGACGACGTCTAGCATTATTGGTTTCCAGCCATGGTCTCGTCCTTCTGAATGACGCCAGTCCTACGTTTTTGCGAGGCACTATATACAGCAGCTGCCTTGATTTGTCCTTTGTTTCACGCCAATTCGCTACACGGGTAAAGTGGTTTTCGGACATTGAAACACATGGAAGCGACCACATCCCCACTTACCTGAAGATTAAAGGTATTTTGAACACGTACTTTTCTACCACAACACAAAGAATAGATTGGAGTGTGTTCGAAACTCAACTTGAGGGTGCTTGTGAAGAAGGCCTGTCCAATGGTCTTCAGCAAGCTATTAAGGAAACTGCACATGTGGCTATGCGCACAACAATATGCTCTTCGAAGTACTCTGAATTTGACCTCGAGCTGGAGCAACGTCGGGCGATCCGCCGTCGTGCCGAAAGACGATACCGACGCACCAATTCAATTCCACAGACGATCTACGAACAACCCGGCGCATCCAAAAGAAGATACAACGGCGCTTCGACAAATTAGACACCCAACGATGGAGGAAATTTTGTGCGTCGCTAGATCCTCATAAACCAGTGTCTCAGACATGGAGAATCGTGCGAGGCCTACCTTCTGTTCCAGAGCAGCACTTTCCCTTCAAAGCCCTTGCACTTTTTCATTGCCGGCATGAAATTGAGGTAGCAGAAGATTTCTGCGCTATGACCGTCGGCCAGACAATGTACACAAGCCTACATACAATAAATCATATCCCTCACTCACGGGACCCGCGCATGGATCTATCGTTTACATCACAGGAGCTCGATGCGGTGCTCGTCTTATGTAATAAGTCGTCGTCGACTGGCCCGGATGACATTTCGTACAGGATGCTGTGCAACATTGGTAAACGGACACGAGAAGCACTCCTTAACATCGTCAACGATTCCTGGCAAGCTGGCGTCGTTCCGCAAGATTGGAAGATTAGTCGCTTGGTACCGATTCTTAAGCCTGGCAAATCTCCCCTGGACATTGCCTCTTACCGACCGATCGCACTTTCAAGTTGCGTAGGTAAGGTAATGGAGAGAATGATCTTGGCCAGGCTTGAATGGTACCTGGAATACTATGAGATATATCTGAACGCCATGGCTGGTTTTCGCCGTCACCGATGTTCGATAGACAATGTTATAGATCTCGTCACATATGTCCAGCAACAAAAGGCATGTAAACGACTATCTGCTGCCATGTTCCTTGACGTAAAAGGAGCATACGACAACCTTCTACATGGTGCCATCCTCGAAGCCATTGAGTCAGTTTGCCTAGGCGGGCAACTGTATTGTTGGACACGCAGTTATTTACAAGGGTGGACCTGATTTGTGAACAATGCAGATGGTCCAACCTCCCAACAGCCAACGCATCGTAGAGTTCCGTAAGGTGGCGTCTTGAGTCCAACCCTCTTCAACCTCGTTCTCATTGGTCTTGTAGAACGACTACCAAGTGTGGTCAAGTTATCCATGGACGCTGATGACATCTGCGTCTGGGCGTCTGGCGTGACAAGACCTCAGGTACGCGCAAGGCTTCAGAAAGCTGTGACGTTGGTGTCAGTGTACCTCAAGGACCAGGGTCTGAAAATCTCGCCAGCGAAATGTGCATTGATTGCTTTTAGTCGAAAGCCAATGAGACCATACGCTATATTAATCGACTCCCAAGTCATACCATATGTCAGGGCGCACAGATTTCTCGGCGTATTCATTGATAGAGACCTCTGCTGGGGCCCACATGTGGCCCACTTGAAGAAGAGGCTGACAGAAATTGCTAACTTATTCGAGTATCTTGGAGGAAAAACCTGGGGGACTTCAGTACATGCAATGATGCAATCGTACAAGACGCTTTTTCTTGGCTATTTGCGCTACAGTTTGCCTGTGTTGACCAATACCCGTAGAACCAGCATTCGGACTCTCGAAAGCATCCAGGCTATGGCTCTGTGAGTTTGTCTGGGGCTACCGCGATGTTCATCAACAGATGAGACAATCGAGATCGCTAATGACTACCCGCTCAAGACGCATATAATGATGGAAGTGCTCAGAGCACACGTGAGGCATCTTACTCGTGCCCCTGCCCATCATCTAGCTTCACTGCCAGAAGCCCGACCTCGTGCCTCATTTTGCCAGACAGTCTTGTCATATCGCACACGCATTCCTACCGGATATACAACTCCATCCATACTTTCAACTCCCCCGTGGAGTATGACCTATGCACATGTTGAACTCATGGTTCCAGGCAGAGGGTCAAAAGCCCGGCTCTCGTCTCCAGCGCTAAAGCAGCTTTCTCTTCTCTTGTTATATGAGAAGTACAGTGAGCATACTCATCTATATACTGACGCTTCAACTAAAGTGGATAGGTCTGCAGGGTCGGTGATCTTTCCTGCAACAGCGACAATGGTGAAGTTTCGGTTATCTCACCAGACATCATCGACAGCTGCGGAACTTGCTGCTCTACGTAGCACAATTCAAGTCATTAAACACCAAGAAGCCAAGAAATAGAGCGTGTTCACGGACTCTAAGGCAGCACTACAGTGTTTGATAATCGCTTTACGCCGGGGATCTCATGAACAACTAGTGCTGGAAATTAGAGAGCTGCTTCACCACCTCTTCGACGAAGGACACAGAATCACGTTTCAGTGACTTCCAAATCACTGCGGCATATTGGGCAACGAACATGCCGATGTAGCTGCTCGATCAGCACACGAAGATGGTGAAGAAGAATCTATACCATTTTCAAGGACTGATGCTGCAATGACAATCCGAAAAATCGCTAATGCAGAATTAAAATCCCTGTGGAACGCCGAGTGCTTACGGCACACGCGGCTGCATAGACTGGACACGTCTCGTCGGCTCCGGCCTTCATCTGGACTCTCTCGACTCGAGACAACGCTGCTTTGCCGACTATGGCTTGGTGTCGCCTACACCAAAACTTTCGCCTTCCAAATCGGCACGGAAGACAGTGCTGCTTGCAGTGATTGCGGCAGCGATGAAACTATAGAGCACGTTCTCTGTCACTGCCCTCGTTACAGCGTGCAAAGACGGCAACTAGCTGCTGTGTTAGCTCACCTCGACGATAGACCTTTGTCTGAACAATCAGTGCTGGATAGGCGACATGATTTGTGTGCTCACAGAAAATCAGTGAAGGCCTTACTGAACTTTTTGCGTGGCAGCGGCCTATTGTATAAACTGTAGCACCCCAGCCTCCCCCGCCCTCTTTTTTTGCACGCGTCTATTTCCCTCTTCGCGTTCTTTCTCATCTTTCTTACCCATTCCCCCTTCCCCTAGTGCAGGGTAGCAAACTGGATGCTCCATTTTCTGGTTAACCTCGCTGCCTTACCCTCGATTTATTCTCTCTCTTTAAGTGCATTGCTCTCGCTCGTTTCGAAGCGTTTTCCCTGCTCATGCCCTTGACTAAGAAGTGAAAGTGAGTGAGCAAATAGAACGAAACGAGCTTTGTGTTCACTGCATCTTTGTGATCGGGACAGCCGACAGCATTCGTGTTCAGAAAATTAGTTTTCACCAGTGAAAGAATGTCAGAGATGTTCTCTGTGTTCAACATCGAAACACCCAAAGGTTCAGTAAACAAGTTTTCAAGTGCGGCAATGAAATTGTACAGCTGTCGTGAGGGATAAAGAAGTCCACCCCAATCGCATTGCTCCGTGAATCACGAAAAGAGCTGTTCAGAAACCACAACAACTTTCTCAAACAGAAGTGATTCTTTGCATTGTACGCATGTCAACTTCAATACGCACTTTCTAGCCACTTACCCTGCTGTGTAGTAAATTAATCTCGAGTCACTCCTCTCCAAAGTCACAACGATGTGGTCAGCCAGCCTTTCTGGCATTGTGGCAATTGTGCTTTTGACTTCGTCTGGTTTCCCCTGTGATATAAGATCATCAATATTTTTTGTGCATGACCTTTAGACCCTGTATACCATGCACGGTGATAAGAGCATTTATCATGTCAGGGTTTGAGTTTGCACTGTCTGCACTATGTGCCAAGTTATAAAAAAGACAAGCAGTTGACGGTCATTAGAAACTCATCCGGAGAGGGGTGCACGATGCTGCCACTTGACTGGCGAACGATGCCGAAAAAGTGTACCACGGGATCGGTGCAAGTCGAGATGTCAAGAGATATTTGAAACCAACGCTTTCTGTCAGGTACTTCAGCAATAGAGGGGTATTTGCCGTAGTGACCCTCAAACCTATGACAGTGGACTCGCTGAAAAAGTGCCGCTTGTTGTCACTGAATGATTCCCAGTCATTCAGGAAGTCGAGAAAATTGTACAGAAATGTCGCATCTGTGGAAACTGGTCTCAGTGCTGCGGCAGGAAACCTAGAAGTCATCATGGTGATCAGTCACTGGATCTTCCTGCAAAATACTACAAACTGCGTCGGCATGGCTGTTGTGGACGCTCGACCAAATCTGTCCAATATCTCTAACCACTGCCGCTATTTAGCGGCTGTGCTCTAACATGCCGTGACTGTGTGACTATTACAGGATTGATGTACTGTCAATCACGCTCTTCGTGCTTCCACACCGCTTTTAGGGGCGCAGCTCCATAAGGCGTGGGTCTGTCCATACTCGGCGTATGTATCTAGCCACCTCTAGTTTGTAATAGAATCTGTTCGCTGTTGGTGCACGCTCGGAGTGGCCCGATGGATAAGGCCACCTCTAGTTTGTAATAGAATCTGTTCGCTGTTGGCGCGCGCTTGGAGTTGTCCGATGGATAAGGCCACCTCTAGTTTGTAATAGAATCCGTTCGCTGTTGGTGCGCGCTCGGAGTTGCCCGATGGATAAGGCCACCTCTAGTTTGTAATAGAATCCGTTCGCTGTTGGCGCGCGCTTGGAGTTGCCCGATGGATAAGGCCGCAGAGCGGCGAGCGCGCATGGTGGCGGCAGCGCGTGCTCGCAGACAGAATCCCGATGTGCGAGCCCGCGAGGCAGAAGCGCTCCGTGAAGCTGAGCGATGCCGCCGCCAAGATCCTGCCTACGAGAGCGGGAGACCGAAGCGTGTCGTCTGGCTGCGCGACGCTGCCGCCAAGATCCCAGCGCTCGAGAACGAGAGGCCCAAGCGTCACGGCAACGGCGCGAGGACCCTGCCGTACGCTAAGCGGCACGGCTGCAGCGCGGAGAGGATCTCCGAAACGTCAGAGCACGGGAAGCAGCGAGAAAGCGCGCCTATCTCCAGGCAGACCCTGATGCAGTGAGAGCTCGTGAGGCGTCTGCAAAACGCATCAGGCGAGCTCAGCCCCAAGGTGCCGACGCGCGGTTTAAGTGAAACTTTCTAGACATTACGTTCAGACACAGTTGTAGCGTGTGCGATAGATTGTGGTTCTCAAACAGTCTAGTCACAATATCTTCCATCAAGAACGACCAGGCTCGCGCCAAAGCCATCACCCTGCTGCAGCGCGAGTATATATACACATACAGTGTTTCTCACGTCTTTCTTGATGATGTAGCAGGCAAACTTTCACTGAAGAGTCACGGCTTTACCGATGACTTCTCCTCAGGAGCTTCGCCCACTCATCATCATTCACCCCGTGGATATGCTGTGATTTTTTTTGTGCTTCCGCTCTCACCGTTAACTACTAAACCTACCACAGGCATCCATGACCACGAGGGCCTATTAAATCAACCATTAATCATGGACGTCAGTCATCGGGATATAGATGCATCGATAATCGTCAATGTGAATGCATTTAGGTTACGCGTGCTGTTAGACACCAACAGACAAGCTGTGAGGCCTCTTATATCAATGTACAGTAAACATCGAACTACTTCAAGGAGACGTTTTTCTTTCGTGTTCATATAGGGATCAACCACGTTTTTTTCTTTATTCTCTCTCTGCTTTTCTACGTCTCTTGCTTATTTCTGCATTTTTACTTTTTTCTGCATTTCTTTCCCCCTATCTCTCTGTTTCTCATTCTTTCTTCTTTGCTCTCTCTACTCTTACTATCCCACAGTCTTGCTACAGTACTATAGCATATACTGTGCAATGTTTTACTCTGCGAGCGTACTTGGATAGATAAATCATTAGCCTTCAGATCAACGATACCCAAGGAATCCCGCCTTCGAAAGAATGTCTTCGTCACTCACTGTACTTGTTACCCCTGACAAACCACGCCGGAAAAGTCTGCACACGTATTCTGGGAGAGGAGACAACACTAGATGGTTCCCAATGGTGATGATCATTTTAGGGGCGAAGCTCCTAAAAGCGTGGGTCTGTCCATTCCTTGTATGTACGTGACTGCCTATAGTTCCACCTTTGCAAACTGCCCGCTACCTCGTCGTAGCTAACATCCCACAACGTCCCATTACTTATCCATTATTTCACCGACCATAAAGCAAATGCACTTGAGATGTAGCCAATATGAAATGAAAGATGGTCGTGTACTTGTATCCAGGTGCGCATTAGAGAACCATATATTTTCCCACTGTGTCAATCTCTTGTGGTACGTGACCGCTTATAGTTCCACCTTTGCAAACGGCCCACTACTTCGTCCTTGCAAACTTCCCACTGCGCCCCATCGCCGATCCACCCCTTCACCTACCATAAAGCCGTTATAATGAAAGGGGGATGGAAGCGACATATAGCTACTCCTTAGCAACAATGAAACTTCGTGTATGAATATATACAGTGTATGTGACGTCTTTGATGGTGTAGTGGGCAATACTCGCAGATGGTTCACGCTTTAGCAATGAAACCTTCGAGTGCTTTGCCCCACTCATCATCAATCGCTCCGTGGATATGGTGTTTTTTTTTCTGGCAGACAAATTTTAGCGGGCTTAGTAGCTTCGCTGTTAATAAAAGCCCTGGTAAATAATTACTACTCAGAGAAATGCAGTGGAAGATGCGCCGAACTTGCGTGGCACACCCTTATTTGCTGCCTTCTGGC
Source organism: Rhipicephalus microplus (assembly GCF_043290135.1). Classification (NCBI taxonomy): domain Eukaryota; kingdom Metazoa; phylum Arthropoda; class Arachnida; order Ixodida; family Ixodidae; genus Rhipicephalus; species Rhipicephalus microplus. The sequence continues at coordinate 8,693,742 of NC_134710.1, forward strand.
GCTCCAAGGCCTTTGTGAGTTTTCGAAAGCTCATTTATTAAGTTACGCCAACACGCAGACAGGCAGGCAGACGGGCAGGTATTCAAGGAGGCAGGGAGGCAGGCAGTCATAGTGGCAGGGAGGCAGGCTGGGAGCAGGCAGGCAGGCAGGCAGGCAGGCAGGCAGGCAGGCAGGCAGCCAGGCAGGCAGGCAGGCGAGAGGCAGACAGGCAGGCAGGCTGGCAGGCAGGCAGGCAGGCAGGCAGGCAGGCAGGCAGGCAGGCAGGCAGGCAGGCAGGCAGGCAGGCAGGCAAATAGCTTTATTGAGGTGCTGAGAAGCACAGAGTCTCCGAAATTTCTGAGCAATCTTCGAAGCATGCTTGAAAGCTCGGTGGCAACGCAAAGCGACGTGACGAGGAGTAAACCTCTTTAAAGTGTTATTCACTTAAGCTATCAAATCTTACATCAACAAGCGCAACGTCCATCAATGCGAGGGAATGTATATTCGCGGGAATGAGTTGCAGAAGCAGCATCATATGTGACGAGAAGACGGCACTTGAACACAGATTTCCGACGTCTATACGGAGCAAAGCATCTCGAACCGCAGCGTCACTGTACAGCTTCGTTTGGAGGGAGTATGACCGAGTTTATGTAGCAAAATGAGCGCAACAATATATATATATATATATATTTATATATATATATATAATACGTGTATGCACACTAGAGAAATGTGGCGACATGCCACTCAATAGATGACATCTTTTCGTGGTAGACTCAGGACTTGTTGGTCGTGCTGGAGTGGCCGTCAGTGCTGCCTCCCTTGAGGATTCCAAACACAATGACGAAGACGACGACGATCAGGAAGAAGACTGAGGCAGTTGCGATCCAAACCCAGAGGTTGAGGTACCTGGGGGGCTGTGCGGGAGGTCCCTGCTTGCCGACTTGGCTCAGTCGTGAATGAGAGCGCTCGTTGGTCTTGTCGGCGACCAGGTCCTCGATGGAACCCTGGCGTGACTGCGTTCCCACCATATGGCCTATGTGGCGGCTTGGGTTAGCATCCTGGTAGGCGAATGCAGGAAGGTTGGGCGCCAGCGTTACGTGTGACGAGCTCTTCTTGCGCTTCGAGGCGTCATCGGCTGTAGAGGCTTTCGTGGCTCCCCGCCCCACTGAGACCTTGGAAGTGTCAGTTGGTGGCTGGCTCTTGGTCGCCATGCGGTACTGCTTACAGGACTTCCCGCTTCAGCGGTAAAAAAAGCACTGCTGATGACTGCTGCTGAGTGGAACCCACTATATGCGCTCTGCAGTGATTGGAACGAATTCCCAGCGTGTGCGGTCGTCCGTTCTTTCGTCTTGTATACGTGTCTTTAAAGGCTGCATTTGCCTAATTTCCAAGGAACAACTTTGTTTTGTGCGAGCCGCTTTTTGGAAAAGGCACAATTTCCGGACTTCTAAATGACTCACGATATAAATGAGAAACAATCCAGGGTTGCTACGCAGGGTAGTCCAAACTCGCTCCGAGTTCGCCATACGTGGTCATGATAGGACGACCATGTGGACAGCGAGAAAGCAAGTTGCTTAAAGGATCCGTAAACTACCCAGAGGTCGAAATTCAGTTATGGCGGGGAAATTGTGCATGAGTGTACGACGAACTCGTCGCCGTGAGAGCTTTCTGAAACGGTAACGTGATAGCAGAGTTAGACACGTTTGCTTATCGAAAACAGTGGCGATTACTACTTTCGCTCTTTCGTTTGCTACTCTCCATGGTATCTTCTCCCAAAGTCGCTTGGCCCTCTCACTGAGCGCCCTTCCCAAGTATGCACGGCATACGTAATCGCTGACGCGCTGCTGGAAACACCGTCGACTTATTTCTGGCTGCCGCAACTCCCGTCATTCCATCTACTCCAACGGCGTGCTTGTTGGGGAACCGCGGCTGCCGTGCCGACCACTGCTTATACGAATCGTGCTGGTAGAGACTCCGTGCGGCGCGCACGCCAAAGGATTGCCAACACGAAGGATCCGTACGATCGCCTTCCCCTGATTGCGGCAACGATATGGGTTGGGAACGTACGGGGGGGGGGGCAGACCTACCTCACTCATCAGCCGTGATATATACATACATACATACATATATATATATATATATATATATATATATATATATATATATATATATATATATATATATATATATATATATAGATATATAAGAGATACTGAGAACTTTATCGACGCAATTGCACTTTGCTGTGATTCTCATACGCACAGCGCTTGTTCAACAGGGTAAAAAAGGGATATGTAGTCAGTGTTAAGCAGCATGCGGTGAGACAACACATGTATACATGTGAGTCTTGTGTCATGCATATAATAGTGTTACATGAGAAACATTTTACACATTGCCTCGCAACTTTCCGCATGAATACAATCATGTTGATGACGGCCTCTCCAACATATATTTATTTGAATCTTTGAATTTTTAATGACTGAAAGCAGCTCACGAAGAAATGGAATTTCAAATGTAGGGCCATCCCTAGAGACCCAACGATGTTTTGAGAGTTTGTATATACTTATCTACATATCTGGTTAGCTACGTCTTTGTACTGTCATATTTGCCTCATAACTTAGTAGAAACCAAAGTCGGCATGGAGGGGGGGGGGCACGAAGGTATGGGACCTTGTGTATGGTACCGACATAACGTAAAAACCATGTGTACGTCATGAAACTCTTTCTTCAGTCATGTGCCCCACACCCGTACACCGCGGGCTGCGCTATGCTGGTATGCGCCTTAACTTTTCCATCTACCTAGGAGCAGTGACAACAGATGTCGGTATTTTAAACGCGAGAACCTTTAAAAATCTCGCAGTGGCAGCGCCGATACAATAAGTGCAACGAATAAAAATCAGAATCTCAGAAGGAGTCAAAGTCCAGCATTTCGTGTGAAAATTATGTATTCTACCACAGAACCACGCAAGGTATTGAATCGGCTTTTGTGAAGGTACTGTGCCGACATCAAGTCGGTGCTAGGTGATTACGGCTACTATGCTAGCTATCTAAGTTTATAACATGGAGATGAACAACTTATATGTACGCCTACTATACAGATGTCCGGTTAACACCAATTGTAGCTACAGTATCGAGCCTTCAAAGACAATCGTCACAGCAGAAATTTCGGAAACTTTTTACTATATCGAAACATTCCCTGGCAACTTTTTCATTTCATCGTCACGATACATTTGAGTGATTATGGTGGTAAAGGAAAACTTCGCCTTAGTTGTTGGTTTCTTGAACGTGCAGCCGTTAGTGACCACTGTAAAAAGTGGGGGGGGGGGGGCTCAGCCACCCCCCATTTTTCTTGGTAGGGGGCGGGGGGGGGGGGGGTGCTCACGCTTCCCTTGCTGCACCACCTCCGACTGATTCGTGTATGCCTCGGGCTTTCGGCCAGGACTCTACGTTCTGTGATGCTTGCCCACTCATTGTTACTCATCCCGTGCTAATGGCATTATCGATGCAGGCGCATGTTCGGCCTATGCATGGCTACTGCAACTGCTGAGGAGAATGGGTGCTGCAGGGAGGTGCATGCGGAGTCGTTGCGAAATGAAACGACGACTGCAGTGTCGCATCTTCTTGTTTTTCCAGTCAGCGCTCTTGCAGCCAAGCACCGCGCCCGGGTGAACCAAAACACTTGGATTTATTTCGCGCAGTTGCATTACGGGCCGCAGTAGCTAATTCACTAACGGGAGCACCCACGGGGGCAACACAATGAAGAACAAGGAGCGCCGACAACTGCTTGCTGACGAACCGGAAGTCGTGGGCGTTTCCTCGACCAATCATAGCGGCGTGTTCATACTGCTCGTAACACGGAGGCCCAAAAGGCCTGGAGAGAAGGAGGAATTGTTCTTTGGGAATTCGTGGTGCGCCAGAGGCTCTTTGGGCTGCTATGTGCACAATAGTTCACCACGATGGCATTCTGCGCACAATGCGCGCGTTTACAGAAATGTCTGAAAAAAAATATTGGAAGCGGCTTAAGGGCTCTTAAAGCGGATACAAAACACGCGGCTGTGAATGGTACGTTGTCAGTGCAGCGAAACTAAAGGCGATACATCGTAGCCATGTGATGATCTAACATTTTATTCTTCTCGCTTGTGTGCGTAGTCCGGGCAATGAAACTCACAGATGAATCGCGCTGCTGGCTGGCTTCACGGCATGAGCGCTACTCATCGTTATAAGACCCCTGACAGCGAAAGTTTTGCGTGCGTCGTGTAAATCGTAGCGTTTAGTCGTCCGTGTTTTTTGTTGCCGTGGGCAAAGAACTCAACTTATGCGACAGTCTCTAGCTGCGATGAATTGAGAGAGCCAAGAAGCAGATAAAAATGCCAGCGGTGATTGCAGCAAATGCAAGTTAGACCACCCGAAAGCTGAGTATAGTTCCACCATGACGGCACCCGGGTGCTTACAGGTTTTATTGCATGGGCCCTATGGGGAGCTTTTCGTCTAGAATGTATGACAACTTCATGCTTATGTGTTTTTGCCGAGCAGCTGTATATGCTTTAGGTAGCAGAGTTGCGCCTTTCATAAAACTCGCCACTCACACCCCCATTTGCCAAGCGTGCTCACGTTTACAAAAAGCGTCATTTCGAGTGAAAGAGAGGTTAATGAAAGAAGACATAAAGAGGACGCTATTTTCTGCCACCACTGACGGGGACATGGCTCAGTGCCTGCAGAGATGGGGGAGGGGAAATAAAGATGATAGGAAGAAGAGAGCAGAGAAGGAAAAAGTGAAAGGCATGGCAAGAGGACGTCTTGTCAGTGCAGTCAGTACACCGGAGTGAAAGCGTTCCGCGAGGTTCGCAGATGCGCAGAACTTGAGGAAGGTTTGGAGGGCTTGCATCTTTGAGCGCGCGGGAAGAAAGAAGTCTTCCACCGTTGCGCCGCAGGCAGACCGAGCAGGCGATAACGGTTCACCATCACGCATCGTTCTGCTGCCAGGGCAGGGCAAGAGCGAATAATATGCCCCTGCGTTTCATGCCCCAGCGATCCATGTAATACATACGTGCACAGCCTGTTTGGAGCAGCGCTTGTAGGGCAGGTCGGTATAGTGGCAGAGGATCGCCATGTGAAGCTGGGGTGGCGTAGCAGCGAGGTAGTCGGCTTCGAAGTGAACGCTGCCCAATTCAGCTGCAGCTGAGGAGGTGAGGAAGAGAAGCCGGCACGGGATGGTTGTCCCAGTCGATGGTATGACACAGACAGCCGCTGCGAGCTGTTCTGTACGGATGTGCCCGTGGACACCCGAGAGAAAGTCAACTTCACGGTTGAGCGGGTGCCGATGACCTTTTTGCCACCAACACTGCTCTATCGCCGTGCAATGCTGTACAGGTTCTTCTAAAACAGTAACGAAAGCTCGTTCTTTCCCTATTTTGGAACGAGTTGCCATTACAAATTCCTAAATCGCAAAAGAAACTTGTTACAATTAGATTTCAAAAATGGAAACGTGTCATTACATGTGACTTTTCAATCAAAATACATTAATAATCCTGAGGTAAAATAAAGAGGCCATCTAAAACTAGTATCTATCTGCATATATCATGCGAATCGGACATCGCTGACATTACATTTACCTAAATGAATGTAAGTGACGCTCCTAGATCAATTTTTAGAGACCACTGGCAATGATACAGGCATGTCTAACTTCAAGTTTTGTGCTCGTCGTTTACAAGTTCAATACATGCAGCACTCGTCACGTTGATCTTCAAATAGGTGGTCATGATACTGCGCTTCACATATTCAAATAGATCTCCACACATGCAGTATATTAATTAAATTTCTCGCATGTAAACCGCATCGAAAGAAACAATACCTAGGCTTTTGATGAGTTCTAATTCAATATTTCAGTATTAGCACAAAATGACGTCCAGGATTACGCACTTCAGACTTAGTAGTTCCTTGTTCGCAGTGAGCTAAAACTATAACCGTGCTATGCTATGCTATGCTATGCTATGCTCTATGCAAGCTATGCTCTTCTAGCAAGCACGCAAGTTGAAGGCGAACGCAGATGCATTAGTTTCCTCGACAACCCACTTTATTAGGATGATCACTCAGATAACATATGTATACGAGGAGTGGAAAAGTCAGCCAGAATGGTATAATGCATTGCTGAGGCGCGTTTATCTTTGCTGCCGCTGTGGTATATAATTGAAAAAGGCTGTTACTTGATGTATCGGCTGCAGAGTTGGATGCGAATAATACAGTGCTATGGGTTTGTCATTGTGCTACGATATGCGCCGAATGAACATGTTACCTCTGTACATGGCATGGCTTGGAAAAAATTATGCACCTCTGTTGAACAAACACCATAAAACGAACTATATATACGAGTACTTATGACGCTCACCTTCGGGCTGTGGGTATACGGGAGTCTCGCTTTGCCGAGAATTTCTTCTACGTTTTTTTCTATGCCTTCTCTTCTTTCTATGACCCATCAGAGTCATTTCATGCTTCTGGGAGGGGAGCAAGACAGAACTAAAAGGACGGAGAGAGCGCGTTCCAGGTAATGGTAACCAAATTGGTTTTGGATCAGGATATTCCATACGGCATGCACATGTCGATCTGCAAAGTCGTATTCACATTGCCCGCCATAAAAAGATATATGCGGCTTTAGTAACTTTACACATATGTAAATCATACGGTAGTGTACAGCATCTTATCTTGATTAATGGAGTCAAGGATTACCCCCCTTCATTGTAGTATTGGTAAGAGAATTTTCAAGTGGAACAGAATTTCATTGTTTTTTAGCCGGTTTCTCTTCATGTAGGCACAAGCGAACCCGAGGTGTACCTCAGGGGTCAGTACTTTCCCCCGTACAATTCAACATCTTGCTTAGTACCAATCCCATTCAGCCAGATGAGAAAATTTATATTTATGCCGACGACATTGCTTTCTTTGCGATGGCAAACGACATAGAGTGCCTTCACAATATCTTGCATACATACTTAAATGAACTCGAACATTGGCTGGATGGTTTGATGTTGAGCCTGGATAGCAATAAATGTAATATTCTTTTTTTTTCTGTTCAAGATTCTGTGTGCTGAACTATTATTTATAAGCTCCAAAATATCCCACAAGTACAATAATAAAGTGCCTTGGAGTAATGTAGATTAAACATTTCAGCTGGCACACTCACATTGAATATATTGGGACATAAGAAGTGCGTGCAATAGGCGTATTGCGGAGGTGCAATGGGCGTATTGCAGACGCAGAAATGATGCACGAAGCGTACTCACAGGCACAAATGAAAGCTAATAAGCGTCTCAGTTGTTGCTTCACTATGTCTGAAAAGTGCGCCCTTTTCGCAAACGGAGGCCGTGCAACGATTGCAGTGACATTTGTGGGCCACGTAACTACAACGGAGTCGTTCCAGTGAAAGCCCAAGGTCATCCAAGGCGTATGATTGTCCCCACCGTGAGATGAACAAGCGCACACGTGAGCGTTCACCATGCCTCCTTTCCGCGGGGAAAAGAACTCGCGGGAGATGAGAGCGCGCGCCACCGCGTCGTGACGATGTGGCGACGCGCGCTCATTGCGCCAGCTTGCTGGTCACGCTGGAAACACTATACTTCCTCCATAGCTGCCCAACAGCGGTAAGTAGTAGATATAATTAGCTTGCCGTTTGAACGTTCAAGGAGACATTTTACTGTAACTCAGTGGTTGACATCTTCCATTCACGACGCGGAGGTTCCTTGTTCAAATCCGTGCGCCGGAGTTCTCTTTCCGAATTTTTCCTTTTTTTAAAAGCGTGGCTGTCGCACAATCAGCGTGACGTAGCACGCGGGGAAAGGAGGTTGTGCAAAGGCGCGAGGAATTTTTATAAGGTGTTGACACACTTGACCATGATTCCATCGCGCTGTGATGTTGCATGGCTGTCCACTGAAATGAACGGAAAGCTCTACCATACAGGGAGCTCGCATGCCATATTTCCTGTTATTTGCAACTGGAATATGTGTTTGTGCTACTTCAATTGTATACTAGAAGTGACTTTGAGTCATCGGTGGTTATTTATTAACTGCGCAGTAAGTGGCGTGACTGGAAATACAATATACGTGGAATGTCGCCATGGGCTCGCAATCATGGCTTCATCAGTCTCGTTTTGTCACGGGTGTGTTCGCTTGGTGCAGATGTATATGTTTTCAGTGACTTCACGCAAGACGCCATTTACTTCTGCACTATATATTGCATGTTTGCGCTAACAATAAAATCTGCTAAATGTGCAGTTGCTGTTCAGGATAACTTTACAGCGCCATGCCATGTTGCTTCCAGCAGAACTGGAATATGTGTGTGTTTTCGAGACGATATTAGAAATAACTTCCAGTTATCAATAATTTTCAATGAACGACATAGTAAGCGTCGTGATTGTCAATGTAATGTAGGGCGAGAGGCGCCATGTGGTCGTTAATTTTTTTCGTGACTTCATAAATCTCATTTGATGTCACGGTTGCGTCTATGTACGGAGGCGGATGTGTTCAGTGACTTCACGCAAGACGCCGTTTATTTCTACACTAGGTGAATTCATCTTTAAGCCACTTTTCCCGAGACAAGCAAGGACAAAAAAAGGGCAGGAGCAAATGAACGCAACATGTCAATATTGCGTCCGCTGAACATGCAGCATATAGTAGGTGTTCAGGTCCACTTCACAGGGTTCAAATGCGTCTTCAATTTTTCGCTGAATTACTCCTTGCTCGTGCACCTTAATATTAGTTGCCGTTCAGTTTATTGATATGTGTAATAGAAGTGGTGCACATGTGTGTACGGTAATTGGAAGTTGTGCACGACGTATTTATGTCTCGGTTTGGAACGCCAACAAACAAACGTACGGGCCAACTAGCATGCAGGCCCCACCGCGGTGATCTAGTGGCTAAGGTACTCGGCTGCTGACATGCAGGTTCCGGGATCGAATCCCGGCTGTGGCGGCTGCATTTCCGATAGAGGTGGAAATGTTGTAGGCCCGTACACTCAGATTTGGGTGCATGTTAAAGAACCCCAGGTGATCGAAATTTCCGGAACCCTTCACTATGGCATCTCTCCTAATCATATGATGGTTTTGGGACGTTAAACCCTACAAATCAATCAACTGGCATGCAGCACCTATACTTTACTTTATAGCAGAAAAGGAGGTGGTTCAAAAGGGACCGACAGCGCTTCACTGCCACGAGATGAGGCGCGTTCTTGAGATTTCGCTTAGCTACGACTTAAAAGCTTTCTTGTTGACATCGGTAGTGCGTGCAGCTGGGGGTTCGGTTCAATTTTTACTTCTCTTTTTTCGTGATGCGCACTTATTACAGCTTTCTCGGCACAATGCTTCTTCGATTTTTAGGAAGAAATAGCATAGCTCAAAATTTTTGAGGCGTATGCAAAAGAAACACGGCATTTCAGTAGAAAACGTACATCTTGCACTGAAAGTGCAATTACCTAATTAACGAGCCCAGCAATAAATATTATTAAGAAACCGTGTTTCACATTAATCTGAGCAGCTCGATTAGGTGAGAAGCATTTGCAAGATTAGGACGATAAGAAAAAAGCTCGGACCGCGAGATTGACGTTCTGTTTTTATGCCGCACATTCATCTGTTCCAACTGGCCCAAGAACAAGTGTAGTTCACTGCAAAAATACACACTTGTTTTCAATGTGACCATTCTCACAGAATAAGTTGTATTGTCAGTGTATGTTCGCTGAAAGTAAACGGGTTAGCAACATAATATGTGCAATGAATACGAGTTATAACATCTCCTAATACTATTTTATGTCATGAAATTTTATGCGCAATCTATCAGACACACTTGTGTTTTGCGACACGGCTAATGATCTCGCCTCAATCACCATCTAGGTCTACCTGTAAACAGTTATTATTTTAATAATGTTTCTACTCATTTTTCATATCTGACCCATTTACTCTAACGCATGCGCAGTCACACAGAGCCGAGCAAAATGAAGAATACGTTGATTGATTGATTTGTGGGGTTTAACGTCCCAAAACCACGATATGATTATGAGAGACGCCGTAGTGCAAGGCTCCAGAAATTTTGACCACCTGGGGTTCTTTAACGTGCACCCAAATCTGAGCACACGGGCCTACAACATTTCCGCCTCCATCGGAAATGCAGCCGCCGCAGCCGGGATTCGAACCCGCGCCCTGCGGGTCAGCAGCCGAGTACCTTAGCCACTAGACCACCGCGGCGGGGTCAAAGTGAAGAATACGTAGCGCGTTGCTTTCTATCACAGAGCAAAGCGAACAGATAAGGTGAAATATCCTGTCGCGTGACAGTGTTTCCACCAAACTTCGAGAAGGCTACAACAGAAACGAGTGTTCTTAGAGGGTGCGAATTCTTTGCGATTAAGTCTATGCAGTCACGACCTTTCTTAATTCGGCGTTTTTACCGCACGGAATACAAAAATGGACGAGATTGCCAGGTGACGTTCAGCCGCTGTTAATGTATACCTTCTCGCATTTGCATAACGCGTTATAAAGGTGATGAAACACTAAAGTTCAATAAAGTGGAATGCTGGGCCAGTTGGTACAACATAATGTGGAAATATATGAGCGCACAAGGTAGAAGGAAAAGCACTTGACAAGAAAGAAGCTCACTCACAACACACCTACGTACGAAAGATATGTTCCCCGACTAAACACAACAATATATAACAAAGCTACACAGACGTTTCTCCACCTATGTGGGTGACATCATCGGTATATTTTTAATCATGAACTCACCCGGCTTTTGGAAAATTTTTTTACCATTAAGTATTTCACTAATGCTAGAAGGCAGGCCACGCTGCATATTCGATGCGCGTGCACTGAAAGCGCTAGCTTGGAAGAGGTATGGCGGTTCGAGGTCACGTGATGCGAGCAAGCCAATCGCATCAGCGGCGGCGCGCAGGAAACAGATGCGATACCCTGAAATTATTCCCGTGACTCCAGGATGCCTCGGCGGCCAAGGTGACGGACCTATGCGCAACTCCGCTCCCGTATAGAGAGCATCTATACAGTAATTCAAGGGTTGTTCATATGATAGCGCCATCTAACAAAGAGGCCTGTGAACGCTCTTTCCTGAGCACAGTATAGATTGCATGGCTAGCCATTCTGTTCTTCTCAATAACATCAAAAAGAAACATAAAACAGTGTCCGCAAACTTTTTAATTGTACATGTGCCTCTCTATGATTGATATCGGGAGTATTATCAGCATTGTTTAGAGCTAGTTTTAGCGTTTCTACAAAGTATAATAGTGGTAACAATCACAAGATCGAAGGTGCCAGCGCTTTGGAGGTTTCTGGCCTGGTCACAGTCGAGCTTTTCCTCAAGAATCACTCTACGTTGTTAGCGGCATAGTTTACTCTAAACGAAACACCGGGGCTTTTAGTTCAAGACCAATTGGCCCGTTTCATGCAGCACAAAAGCCAAAACATAAACACAAGCACGTCTTCTTTGGCCCATATCTCGTTCCGCGAGACTGTTGAAGGGTACATCGTCGTCACTGTCTGCAGACTTCGCGCAGCGTAATATAAACCCTATGAAGAAGAATTGTGGATAATTGCCAGCGTACCTCAGTGGTAGAGCATCGGAAGCGTTATTCAAAGGTCACAGGTTGGGATCCTGCCAGTCGCAAGTAATCTTTTCATCTACTTTTCTTCACTTCAAGACTTTTCTTCACTTCAAGATTGCTTCCAGCAACATCCTCTATGCTATCCCTGGCAGTATTGTCTGTTAGTTTTTATTATGATCTTTCGAACAAAGAAAAAGAGGCCTTAACGTTACACTTCCCTTCATCAACATTAAAAGTTCTTTTACGGCATAATCCTGTCGTAACGTGCATTCGAGGAAAAGGAAATACGCATAAAAGTGTGCGTATCTTCCACACCATGCCTCGCCAAAAGCCGTCGTGCCGTTATTTTGAAAAGAAGAAAAGCGTCACCGAGTCTATGTCCACCCCCTATCCATGCGGACTGGGGTGTTCAGGTCTCGGCATTTCGTTCGCTTTTGTTACGGTGCTCCGTATTCTACTTCGACGCTGCCTAAATTCATGGTTGACAGGGTTTTTATTGTCGACGCCGGCGGTAGTGTCTGCACAACGTGCAAACTCTTGTGGGATCCCTAGGCAGCAAAGGCTGTGTGTACTGAACGCGAGACCTATGCTCTTCCGAAATGGTAAAAGACAGCACGATTTACGTGGTGGCGCAACTTCAAAGAGCTCGACGACAACTTGCAGTGTGTTTGACAATCGACACACGTAGAGCAAATGCATGGGAAAACAAACGGTACAGTGTTGCGAGCAACCCTAGCAGCATTACTGCAAACATGCCTGCAGGTACACGGGACCAATAACACAAAGTCGAAACATTTTTTGTTGTTTTATGTGATTAAATTACAGTTTAAATACGCACACGTATGACTGAGAATGTTTTTAGAAGGAAGACGAAGGGGAAAACCCTATTTTCAGAAAAGACTGCGTTTCCAACGAAATAGGGCAACGCTACGTGGTCGGGCCCCTTTGAGTTCTTTGAGCCCTATATAATCATCATCATCATCATTTATTAACTCTCAAATGCCCATGCTGTGGTATTTCATAAGGAGGGTATATACACAAGAGAAAAAGAACGTTCAAACAGTCAGTTATAAAGAAAAAGCAGAAATTTAATTTAAATAAGTGGGTGAAATTCGTAACAGTTAAAATACACATAAATGAATGTTGTGTCTTCGGGCCTTTAGGGTAAATAAAATGAAAACAAAAAGTTGATTTACAAGGGCAGGACTGGACAGCATTGCCTATTTTTGTTGTTATCTTGCTCTTTGGTGTATCCCACGTGGTGTGGTACAGCGTCGGAGTAGACGCGAAATCTTGCATGCATAAAAGGTGCATCCGTGCCTCGTGAGCCCCTTGCGGCTTCCACCCAAAGCTTTTAAAATTGCCGCGTGACATCCGCATAACTCAGTTTTCGTTGAACTCCCTTTATGAAGATTTCCATATAAGTTTAACGGGTTCAGTGTTAGCCGTGTCGCAGAACTAGCGCCATTCGTGTCAATGTACAGACACCTCTGGCTCTTTAGAGATTGCAAATGGAGTAATTAAGGCATGAAACACCCGAAACATGCCTCTTGTCCGGAAAACAAGGGGTTGTGCAAATGTCTTGGTATAGTGCGGGGGGCGTTACAATCCTAGGCGTCGCAAAGCGCCAGGTCCGTGAAATAAAGATTGCGAAACAAAAAACGATAAATACAGTGATTCAATGTATATATCACCAGTCGCGTATTTTGACAAAGGAAAGTGCTTGACAAAGGAAAATTCTACAGTACGTAATCAATGAGTAAACGATGGAGGATCGCTCCTGACGACAGCGTCACTGCAAACTCGGCATCGCAAAGGCATGAACAGTTTCCAAAGTGACGCCATAACTTTCGAGAAGGTCATTCAAGCGACAGTTTCTGGTGTTTCCCGGTCTTCCCGGCGCCAGAGAACACCTTTGAATAATTCAGTTTTCCAAATGAAATGATGCCGAAATAACGAGCTCTTACTGATTATATGGAACGGCATGGTGTACCTGTCGAGAGCGCTCATTTTCTACTGCAATGAAATACCAAATTTTCCACACGTTTTGGCGATTCTAACTTGACCATGTTTTGTGTGTTTTTCAGATATTCAAAATGAACGGAAGTGCCAAAGGAGCCGAACTGAACATAGAGCAGATTCCTGACAAGTACATCGGATATATCATGCACTTCATGCTCAAGTTCCAGAACGACACGTCCGAGTTCAGCAGGCCCCAGTTGCGGCGTACATTCCGCACCTCTTACCCGCTGTTCCTTGTGCTTTACGGCTCGCTGTTCGTGTCATCTCTAATCGGAAACGGATGGATGGTGCTTCACATTTATCGCGAGAAACAGCCGCGAGAGACAGTGTGCGTTTACCTTTTTGCCAACGCACTCAACGACATCTTCAAGCTGCTCGTGGTGATGCCCATCACTCTTGTGACTCTCTTTCTGCATAACTGGGTCTTTGGCAGTTTCCTGTGCTTTGCGTCACCTATTGTTCAAGATTTTCCTTTCTACTTGACCTTGCTGACGTTCGTGGCAATTGCTTGCGACCGGTACCGCTATGCTATGAACCCGATGAAGCGCCAGATACCCCCACCGTTGTGTCTGCTCGGCGTCTGCTTAGTGGCAGGTATCTTAACCCTACCATATGCTGCTTACACAAAGTTTCTCGACTTGGAGCAATACTTGGGGCATCAGTTCCGGGGTACGGGAATCTGTGCCATCAACTTGACGGAGAACATTGAAGAGTACATCCGCGGCTTGTTCATAGTTCTGTACGCACTACCCGTCGCACTAGTCATCTACCTGCACGTGAAGGTCTCGGTCGAGATCAAGGCTCAGGAGGCTTCACTGGCCCTGCACGCAACCTATCGACGCGAGAGCAACGGCGAAGAGGCGTCCGTCTGCTCAGTGGCGTCGTCGTCCATGGCGCCCGAGTCGGTGTACAGCACACGCTCGTGCGCCGCCTTTCCAGCGGCGCGCCGTTCGCCCCCCGGCGGCGACGCTCTCGACTGGCTCAAGGAGCGTCGCACGCAGAACACGGTCATGATGATGGTGACCGTGTACGCCGTGTGCTTGCTGCCGCTCAACGTGCTGCGCCTCATCGTGCACGTCGTCCACGAGGGGCCCGAGCACAGCGTCCACTTCGACCTGTCCTTTGCCTTCGCTGTCCTCATCGCCTTCCTGCCCACGCTCGGCACACCATACCTGTTCCGTGTTTGGCGGCTTAGCCTGGATGCGTGCCAGTACAGCAAGCTGCAGCGCGCAGGCCGCAAAGGACGCTGCGGCTCCAGGGCCTGATTCCTCCGTGAGTGATTCCTCTTACTCTATAGCGCATATCGAAATAGATACCAATTTCAGGCGCGTAAAAGTGATCGACTTCATAGAGCATGGACGAAAGAGGAAAATTAGAGGTACACCGAGAAATCTTGACTACTGATTTTAAACAGTGGCGAACAACGTGGGGATCAAGAGACAAGTATTGCTATCTAAATATTATGAGTGTGGTGTGATGATAAATCTTGATTAATTTAGGTTATTGTTGTAATTTTAGCTTGATTTTCAACTGGTTGCGTGCTAAGGAAATCAAGTGATGTTTAATGGATCGTCCTTGTATGATAAACTGTAGTACTTGACATGCGTCTAGGGCAATATAAATAATTGTTTATGCCATGTTTAGGGTAAAGCCCTGCTCAACGCGTGAGTGATCACATCTTAGATCAACACCTAGATGCTATAGCTTTGAGTAGAGCGTGCCTTCTATGCGCTGTTTGCGAGATATCTAGTCCAGCAATAAAGTCGGTACTTACTTAAAAAAATAGACTTCACTAGCACCGTGGCAGGGAGTTTTTTGGGGCATTTTTCTACTTCAATTACAGACTTCTAAAGTGTGGCAATATGCAGCAGTTTTACATTGACAATTCCTTTAGCACTGGAAAAGAAATGAGAAAAAATCGCGTAAATAGGAACTGTGAAATTTTGTGTAACTTTCTTTTCACATCTAACAGGCAGCTTTCCACCAGATTTATTGAACACTTCTGTGCAGCTTCAATAGAGCAGCTCCCACTAGCTACACAATTGAGAAACATGTATAGATTATGGTTAATGCAATAGTAGCATAAACTAGAACCCTGCACGAACTAACGCTAACTTCGAAAAGCCAGTCGAACGGGTGGATGAAACGCTTTTCCACAGGCATGCGTCAGGTTCGAGCCTGACAGCTCTTGGCTGGCGTGAGACTTGCATGCGAGAGTTAGGCGTACCTTTTTTATTCTTTTTCATCTTTCGTACCAAAGCCATGACAATAGACACGTCTGGTTTTGCATAAGCCACTCAAGGCTTTCACCTCGATAAAGAGAAAACAGGAGGGCACGAGAGGCAGTCTTGTAAAACAAATCGAGCAAGGAACAAGTCAAAAACGAGGAACCATACAGGCGGCAGCGAATAAGCAGTCACAGAAAAAAAAAGGTGAGATAACATGCATCATTCGGCATTTATTGTAGGAGAATTATTATGCAGAGCAAGACACACCAAAACGCGCAAATAAAGCAGTAAGTGCAGGGGAACGCATTACGCTAAAATGCACTCATATACAGTAATTGCACATTCAGAAAATCTAAACGTGTTTTGGTGCATATAAAATATAAAACAATACAAAAAATTTTGTTGTGAGATAAATGAGCTAATTTTACGGCTTTAGACTAATTTAGTAGCAAAATACTTATTGTATTTTGAACTGTACTAGGATATAAAGGTTGATTTGCGAACATCCACGATTTTTAATGCCGGTATTTTGTAAGTAAAGTCTTACTTTCCATAATTTATAGGTGTTCGTGGTGCTGCTCTTTGCTTATTACGCAGGGGAGGGGCCTCAAACACGCGGCCCACACATGGCTGTCTTCGCAGCAGAGTTATGTTTAATTCCTTAATAAGTAAGCTCGTGCGCTACACAGGCATGAGTGGTCTAAAGCATCGTTTCCACGAGGTACCCCGCATGGCCACCATGCGTTGAAACATGACCATGAAACAAAAACCGTGTTTCGAAATCGGCATCCATTTTGGGCATCGACATGTTTTGAGAATCCTGGCACCAAATCTCCTCCAGAAGTGACCTGCATACAAGGTCGCTCACAGTTTCGTTTCTTCCTTACTGGACTAAATTAATCTAGCACCCCTGCGGCTGAGACGAGTTTGAGACCCCTGACGTGGGACAGGTTATGTTTATGTACGTGCAGTAGGAGTCATAAAACTGACTGCCAAATTATGTACAATAAACAAATGATTAATTGGTAAGCCGCTTGGGTCATCAAAATATTTATTGAATATTCTTAGCACGTTTTTTTTTTCGATTCTCTCCAGTTTGTCGTAAGTCGTAGTCGTTGTGGTGCCCCAATTATACTCGCGGACAACTTCTCTTGCAATGAAGGAAAGGCTACGGAGGCAAGCAGGGCGTCAGCCACCGCTGAAGAACATAGTCCCAAGTTACGTCCGTGTTTAACGCGTGAAATTAATAAAAACAGCATTACTTTATTTTCTCCCTGATTCTGTTTATGAAAAGGCGATGTGCGCACCAAGAAGATACTTATATTTGTTTGAATTAATTCTGTGTCATTTTACGTTTCTGCGCCTGTGAAAACATCGCACATTTTACCTGCACATCACAGTTTAAATTCGTATTCGTATTCAGCTGTCGCTCATCGCCCGTCAGCTATTTCGACGACTAACCGAAGAAATTTGTGGTGAATTTCACGCAATATTACTGTATAAAAAAACGAAACAAATAGATTGCAGTGTTCTTATTCGAACACGGCCGTCATTCGAAGCGCGTGCCGAACCGGACTACTTCTCGGAGGAGTACACATGCACGCAGTCGTTGCACCCCCGTAGCTTTCCCTTGATTGCCAACAAATGTTATCCGCAACCACAGTGTGCGAAACGACAAACGGGAGTGCTAATGTGCGTAATTTACCGTCTCCGGCAAATGACAAGAAATAAGATGCCACGATCTGAATATTAAGCCAACTGCCCTGCTGAGTTATGAGGCGAAGCATCACAAGTCTCGGAACTGATGTTTTTTCGAAAATCTCCGACATTGATTTAATCCTGCGAGTGATTACACTACCGTTCTACCCTAGGCAGATTGTGCAGTGCCCCCCGCCGCGGTGGTCTAGTGGCTAATCTACTCAGTTGCTGACCCGCAGGTCACGGCATCGAATCCTGGCTGCAGCGGCTGCATTTTCGATCCTGTAGGCCTGTGCGCTTAGAGCCGTGTGCTGTAGACCCGTGTGTTTAGATTCGGGTGCACGTTACAGAACCCTAGGTAGTCAAAATTTTCGGAGCTCTACACTACGACATCTCTCATAATCATATGGTGTTTTGGGACATAAAACTCCACATATCAATCAATCATACAGTCAATCAAACAATTAATGAATGAATGAATCAATCACATTCTGCAGTGCTATTAGGACATTTGACTTTCAAGTAGTTAGACAAGTTGTTTCCTTAATTTTAAACCTTATAGCTTCATTAGGTATACTAGCAAAAAAGGTTTCAAAGTAGCAGGTCGTAGCCAAGTTTCACCTTGTGGGGCGAATCCCTACTCAATGCTCCACCAATGCAGCAAACAATTCCCCTTTCCTAAGAGACGGGTCTCCGCCTCTACGTTCCCACACTTTGCTATCCTCTGAGCAACGGCTAAGACGAACTCCGTCATTTCGTCGACGTACAGCTTAAAAGATACTTTCATGCGACAACAAGCCTGTGTAGACGGCCGGTCGGCTGTCTGGAGTTAGTAGACACGATTCTGCCGTCTATCCACACGTATTGTTTCAGCGTGGCACCACATTATCTTGTTGGAAGCGGTGTCGTGACAACGACCTCCTATTTCTCAGCCTGGCTCACCGTGAGAGCACTATTGCCATGCTGGTGACTCCCCAGCACAAGGTGCGGTGAACAAAGGCTCGCGGTGTTTGACGACAACGACGCGTTTCGAGAAGAACGGCTTATTCTGCGTCTGGGTCGCTTCTTTTCATTAACTTCACTTTTCGTCGGGTGCCGTCTACCGACTGGCCATCCTTCGCGTGCCCCAAACATAACTTACAAGGTCGCACTGCTACAACAGCGAATTTACGAATGCTACACTCACTCCAGAAAAGATGATGTCAAGACACACGTGGATTTTGACTATCCCACAGCGCCACATTTATGGAAGCATCATAGTTCACGAATTCCGTATTTTTCACTGTCTTTCCACAGCGTTCAAATAAGGAATTAAACATAAGGACAATTTCCTATCTCAGCTAGTCTGATGAGATATGAGGATGCAGTGATATCTAGTGCGCTATATAGAGAATTGAAAAAGAACATTATGTCGAACTAATATGGGGTTGATGATGATAATGGTGGTGCAGCAAACTTCTTGAATTGGGTGTGTGTGGTACGCCTTAGCCGCAAGACGCTTTAATGCCCACCAGTTACAGTAAAGTAAGAGGTAGGAGGAATTGAAAGGCTACAGATTAAAGGAAAAAAAATACAAAGAAAAATAGACAAAGAATGCCAGTGTTCTGAACAAAGACTTCCAGTGTTCATGCACCACTCTTGTCCTCATCCTTCACGCTGTTACCACTTTTGTGCCTTCGTAGCACATTTAGAGAGTACATAAAGCTGAGGAAAGCGTGAGGTAAGGCCAAGGATGGTTTGTGAATACGGGCCTTAGTGTCTCAGTTGTTACTTCGCTGTGTCTGAAAAGCGCGTCTTTTTCGCAAACGGAGACTTGCAGTAAGTGCTGTGACCTTTGTTCGCCCAGTATCTACAATATAATTGTTTCCGTGAAAGCCCAAGGTGTACGATTCTTCCCGCCGCGAGATAAGCGCACGCATAAGTGGGGCAAATTACGTGTGGGGGATGTGAGCGCGCGCCGCCACGTCGGGAGGATCTGGCGATGCGTGCTTATTGTGCCATCTCACTGGTACTGCTGAAAACACGATGGTTCCACGAAATGGGCTTAGCCAGCGGTAAGTGGTAGATATAAATAGCTTGCCGTTTTAATGGTGAAAGAGGTGCTTTTTTGTGGCTCAGTGGCTAACGCCGCACACTCAGAAGCAAGAGGTCGGACGATTCATTTTACGCGCCAGAGTCTTTATCTGGATTATTTTTCTTTCTTGCCTTTTTATTTCTATAGATACGCATACATATACGATGAATGATGGTGACGCCGACGCTGGCGGCAAAATTCAGTGGAGAGTGTCCATACAATTTCTATCGCAATAAAAAAGAGAGAGAGCACCGCGAGAGGTGTTAACTTGATCGGCGTCCTTGAAGCACACGAGCCTTCTAATAAAAGAACAATTTACTCACGCATAACAAAACACATGCCACACACTCAAACGCCACAGAGACTAAAAATTGCCACACATGCAAAACTTCACGAGAGTCTCCCCCCCAACATTGCCATCGTTCTTCACTGTCCACAACAGGGCACGTGCATCTCGTGAACGCGCTAGTAATTTGCCAACAGAGGGGTCTCGCCGGCGGAGCCACCTCTCGCCAGCATTCGAGTCATCCATTCGTCGTCCCGACTGCTACTCCATCAACACCACATCGACCATCGTCTGCACTAGTCTTTTCAAATCACAAAGCAGCTTCCAGGGAAGTACCACTCATAACCACTGGGCTAATGCTTTGCATCGCAGAACCACGTGTTCAATTGTTTCATCTTTGTCTCCACACACCCGACACCGCACATTACTCCCAGCATTATGTTTCTGAGGCGCACAAGTGTTAGAATTGCTCCAGCTCTCGCCTCAGAGTAATTTACTTCCAAGAGAGTTGTCGTACACGTGTACCACACTAACACTGTTCCTGTGGCACCGGTAGACAGCTAGCGTTGGCAATCCCGCCATACTGTGCATCCAACGGGCCTCCTCTTCTTCTCGCATCCGTTTTCATGTCTGTTTTGTCCAATGAGTGGGTGAGTTTGTGCCGAAAGGGGCGCGAAAAAGGCCGAACTTGTGGTCGATACGGTATAGGCGATGCTCCCACAGAGGGTGCATACACGTTGCTAACAGGTAGTCAGAAACGCGCCGCGCCCAGCACTCCCGAGGCATACAGAGCAAGCGACCACGGCATGCAATTTTGCTGGCCGCCTCTCGAGCTTCAAAACTCGTGCAATCTATAACGCCCTGCATAGCGTCAGTGGCCACAGCACCACGGCAGCTGCGAGCTACCCGGCCAACCTCACGTTGCCTTCGTTCAAGCAATTCCAGTGTGGTTACCGAGAGGCAGAGCACAGCGTTCGCGAATGTCAGTGCTGACAAATGCATTATTTTACATGCTTCACAAGGTGGTTGCACCACCAGAAACTTTGTCGACGGAAGACGCCCTGGGCCGAAGTGCCTTCTGGCGGAGGATCTTGTCTTGGTTAAATGGCTCCGGTTCAATCAAAACCTGCACTCCCAGGTATCTGTACACTATAAGAATATTTTTTTCCGAGCCTTAGAGCGACTTCGTCTACGTATGCGTCCTAGAGCGGAACTACTGCAGATTTTTCGCAGTGAAGCGGAACCCATCAGCTTGGCCTCCTTTCTTAGGTACAAAATTTATCGCGTTGCTAAGCACCACGGCACCACTCCCTCGGAATAGGAGCACCTTCAATGATCCCTGTGAACGATTCCTCAAGCTGTTCCTTTGTTTTCTTGCCCAAAGCCTGCTGGCATTGCAGCTGGTAGGCCATCCAGCCCAACTGCTGTGTGGACGCAAGACGCTTCCACGTGCGCTCATTTTCACCCCTGCTGACCCGCCTCCGCACACCCAAATTCTCGGCTGGCACCTCTGTCGAAAAGCTTGCGTGCTCACGCATGTGTGCAGCCTCTGTTTGGGCCCCTTCCTCACTTCCTCCTATTTGTCCATATAGACGGAATAGGTGAGATGCTCTTTAAGCTACCAAACTGGTTCCCCTGTCACAGTATTTCGCAGCTGGACAGGGCTGTTTTACTTCCAATCAAATGGCTGTATACAATACCCGAACTTTTGTGATGCCGATTTTCTTCTTTAAGGGAGGTCACTAAACAACATTGTGTTTGGCAACCTTGTATTGGGCTAGTGTTGGTAGCTTGTATTTTAGTTCTAGGTACTCTGCGCAAGCTGCCAAACAGGCTTCCTTACCTCCCCTCTTCACAAGAAGACGGCGCTGGCGGTTCCCCGCATGATGAGATTACCAAGCAGTTTTCACTTGTGTATCCAATCACTATTTGCGTACTGTACATGTAGGGTAATCACCCAGACCACTTGTTTATGCATGAATGAAGACAAGACTTCCACGAAGTCTTCAAATGTTCCAGCTTGACCTCTTTCCGCACACGTCTTGAACTCGTCCACGACATTCGGGATGGATTGACTTGGGAACTACGTCCCTGTTCCTTCAGGCGGTGGTTGTGGGACGCCGAGCCATCCGAGCAGTTGAACTCAAGTAGCAGGCAATTGTGGTTGCTGCCCAAGCTGTGTACGCCTTGCTCATCGATGTCAATATCCCTCATAAGCTTATTAAAGGGGTCGTGAAACATTTTCCAAAAAAACTTCAACTACGTGTTTATATAGAATACTGGCCATCCATTCAATACTTTACCTTGACTCGTTTGATTGCCTAGGCTTACCAAATAGCTAAAAAAGCGCAATTTTGGTTTTCCGGCCGCCTCAGGTTCTCGTCAACTCCGCAGCAGAAGTCGCTATAAAACAGCCAATAAAAAGTCTCTGTCTCCGCCAAAACATGGCGACGCAGCGATGTTTTTGAGCATTAGTTTACCATGGTTCGTGGAATCATACTGTCTGGGTCACAGTGCCGTCACCATCATAACAATACCATAACACATACAGGATGGCCGACCTTCCTGAACTAGTGAGCGTCGTTTGCTAGATCGAAGTCGGCTCTTGGGCTTTGAGCCGCACGCCGACGCACCCATGCGAGGGCAAGATCGGGCATTGCCAGGGGAAGGCAGCGGTGGTGGTGACTGCGCCCTAGAACTGCGCCCTGGGAGGATTTGTATTGAGACCACGTGGCAGAACCCCCACTTGCGGAAGCCCCGACAATAAGCCTCCCCTCATCCATACCATCGGGGCCATCATGGTTGATAGCTCGAAGGCACACTGCTATGCGTTGTGCTCGCTGGGCATCGTTTGAAAGCGAACGCAATTTGATCTATTACTTCGGAGCAAAATAAAGCTAACGCTGTGTTTGTAACTGCTCTTACTATGGTGTTTCACTGACGTCACATGTTAGTGCCCATAGCGGCCAATGGTCGCGCATGGTCGCTAGTGAGCCTCAAAAATGTGATTTCAAACGGGCGCCAATAATCACAGACTGAATATTGCACCAAACTATTTGAAAATTGATATATGTAATCTTTATTGAAGCAGGAAATATTGCATCCGGGAAGGTTTATTTGCGTTTCACTAACCTTAAGGCCTCCTGACACCAGGATCAGTCACAGCACGTGGAGCTTTCACGGGCACACCACGTTACTTGTCTCCTACGTTGGGATTCCAGATTCGTGACGACGATCTCCATGTTGTGTCTCATTTGTAACATGAGCTTTCCATTCTTGTCTGTAAACCCATCAAGTTCTTTTATGTGCCCATTGAAGTCACCCGCCATAATGATCTGCCTACTCAACCTCAGATGTTTTGCAACCCTTGTGGATGCATTGCGCTAGCTGAGTATTGGCATCGCATTGTTTGCTTCTGACTGCCATACACACTATGCATGCAGCGGCAGGTCTCCAGGACGTCCCATGGAGCCCACATATTGTCCATGCAGTCACTGCCCACACTGTGCCACCACATGTCCCGCCACCAAAGTAGTCCAACGCCACCTCTCTGACGGTTTTTGCCAGTTAATTTTTTTTTCTGCACCAGGGTGCACAGGGCGCGTTATCCGGATTGTAGATGTGTGCTTTGGTTGGCAACTACGGCGTAGAGAGAAAAAGCTTCTACTTCTAGCGCACATTAGAGCTCCGCTTGCTTTTGTTCCCGGTGAGCAGCATTAATATTTTGGAACCCCACTCTGAAGCTCTGTTTACAGTGGCGTTTGCGATGGCATCCAGCGCTGGCTACTACAGGATATAGCGGGGGTGTCGCATGTGTTCGACCTAATATTTCAGTGCTGCCATTTGAAGTATTACCTGTCGAAGAGTTGTCATGAATAAAGTTGCTCCAAACCATAGGTCGAAAAAACTTGTGCACCTCACTCAGACTCACTAATGAAACGTATTTTGCGCTTTGGACTCACTCGAACTCAGACGCAAGAAAATTTTCCCGAGCTGGACTCTCTCAGACTAACACTCACAAAAATTTTCCTCAAGCGGAATCACTGTGACTCAAAATCACAAAAACATTACTCGCCTGGACTCGCTCAGACTGAGGCCCGTATTCACAAACTGACCTCAACCTTTCCTGGAGTTTTCATTATCGGTTTTAAACTTTTATTGTGCATTATACACAAATTAGACCAGTATTCATAAACCAGTCTTGTCGTTATCTTTCGTCCTGTTACCGATTTCGTGCCTTTATAATGCATGTATAGAGTACAGGCAGTCGAGAAAAACGTGACGTAAGGCCAAGGTTGGTTTGTGAATACGGGCCCCAGACTCGCGGATCAATCTGAGTCTCAGTGAGCCCAAGTGAGTCGAGTCATGAGTTCGTCAGCTTGGGATTAGCTTCTTCGACTGTGGTGTCAATACTCTTTAGCACCAATATCTCCCATGATTGGTGCTCTTCTTCGTACCGTTTGACTTACTATAGTATATTCAAAAGCGAGTGCCTCCAAAGCAGTAAGGTATTTTTTCTTGGAAGAGATGACAGCATAAGATATCACAATGAAGAAGTTCCCTCAAAAAGTTGGTGAAGGGAGGTCAAGGCATACACTACGTCACGCCTCTAATTTGATCTGGCTGGAGCGTCTTCAATTTTAGGAGCAAGAAATTTTATTACAACTATTCTAGACATAGGACCGGTTGGTATAAGAATAGAAGGAATAGATTTATTGAAATGATTTGTACTAACCACAGCTATTCTTTATTTTCATCATTGCCTGTATTCGCAGCATCTCTTTATAATGTAATTAACAGACCGGAATTTCAATGCTTCAATTTTAACGGCTTTAAATATAATTACATACCCTAACCGAAAATTATAAAAGCACCCGTGACAAAGCCCGCAATCCCTGACTCCGACCTTTTATTGTTGGAAAAATGATTTCAACAATAAAATTTTTATTTCTAAAAAAATTTATATTTTAATATATTTTGATATCAAACCTCCAATACATAGAAGTATTATCAACTCAAACTCAATATCTATGCATTTGAGAAAATAATAATAATAATATACAAAATAAACAATAAAACTGTTTAACAAAAGCAATTTTTAGTTTAACCTAACCTAAGACCAAAAATTGTTAAAAAGAAAAAAAACTATTTGCCCCAACAGTCATTTATTAAAAATAATTATTAAAGTAACTTTTTATATTATTATTAATACTAATAAACGCAAAGAATCGCAAGCTGTACATGTTAACATATAAAATTCCGCTTGAATTCGTTCAATTATATCGAAAAGGTGTATGAACGACACTGCTTTGGAGTACCTTTGAGTAGACGTGAGTATAAACGTTAAAACAGCTAAGGCTGATAGCAATTCTGAAGATGACTATAGTGGACCTTAGGTCGGCAAATGAAATTAGAACTTACTCTGACTCACTCAAGAAATATATTTTGCACTGTGGACGCACTCCCACTCAGACTCGCCAAAATGTTCCTGAGACTGACACAAAAGTTTCTGAGAATCAGACTCATACTCACGAACAATTGTTTTCAACCGGACTCACTCGGATTCAGACTCACACACAAGAAAATTACTTACTAGGACTTACTATGACTCACGGCTCGATCTGAGTCTTAGTCCGAGTGAGTTGACTCATTAGTGAGTTCGCTCACTTAGGCTCCGGACGTGTTCATCCATGGCTGGTGCTGAATTGCGTATGTTTAAAAACGCCTAAAAATGCAGAGCCGATGATCCTGACGCTGTCCAATTTCCTCCGCCGTGATTTCATTGTACATCAAGCCTCGATGGTTGTCTCGAAGCATGTGCGGTGCCCTGACAAACTCCAGCGTGGTCCTTGTTCCGTGCACGCATTTTTTCCAAAGTCGTTCGCGTCTGCATTTTACAGCGAAAGCTGTTATGAGATCAAAACTCAGGTCACACGCAGCACCGTGGTTGTCCACCACCGCCACCGTCGGTGTCCGCAGCCACATCGCACTAAAATAGAAAAAAAAAGCTAGTACCATTGACACAGTGGGGCTCGAACCCGAGTCCGCTGCGTGCCAGTATTCTACCACTGAGCCGCGCCAATGCTTTGGACTTATTCGCAAACTTGCCTTAGGCAGGTTAACGTAGGGAAAAGAATAGCATTAATGTGAGTAATAACGGGTTTTAGAACAGCAAAGAAACAACCAGGCATCACACAATGCGACTAGCGTAACTAGTGGGCCGTCAAATGCTCCAATCCTGTACAAAGCTGGTTTTGGATCACCTAATAACTGTGGCGTATACCCACTTCAGGCATAATTCCTCATCGTCGTCAGCCGCTGCATAAACAATTGGCACGAAATTTCTTGCAAGTGTTTAGCGGATACAAAGCTTTTCAGAAGAATGACCAATATTAGCATAGCGAATGGTGGTCTAACACCAAGAAATTATGAATAATAATGCCGTAGTGGGCACCTAGCGAGTGTGCTTGCAGCATTTACCCAATGAGGGTTGTGAAATGGCGCCGAAAGACCGCTGTTTTTGCATATTTTGAAGGTTTTTACTTTAAAAAAGGCGTACGAGAGAGCAGCGAAAGTTTTCCCAGCATAAATATTTGAAAAACTGTTCAAGTGATTTTGCGCAGCACTTTCGCTTGCGGCGGTCATTTCCGAAACACAGTGCCGATCTTGCTTGCTTGTTCCTTTCTTTTGTGGCTCTCACCCACTAGGGGGGATTGGCCAAGAAGCCGGTGGTTAATGCAAGTCAATACCTTTAGGTTTTCTAGACTAGGGGAATATGATTACTGTGTTCTGACTGTGAAATTATTTTGGCTCAATGTAATAAAAAAGAAAAAAAGGGGGAGAGAAATAATAGAATTTGTTGAATATCTGAGGTGTAATCGTTATATGAAATTCTTCTGAAAGTTGAATCACTGCAGTGTATCAGCTAAATAATAAGTGGTAGTGTGGTTAGTAAAATCCGAGAGCTGATCGCTGACTCAGCAAGGTAATCTTCTTGTGCTATATATGAATTCGCAGAGAGCCCCGCAGATGTTCCTGTCGCTGTGTGCCAATGAAGTTGCCCCAAAAGACAAAATATTGGGAGTATGAGGTGATATTCCTAGTTTTCTGAATAAAATTTCGAAGCAGTTTTTTCTTTGATTTTTGAAACGGTGATATGTGATAAGAAAATGGTCGATATGTTCAGGTTCGTTACAGCTTGAGCACAGAGGGGATGGCACCAGACCAGACCTGTTTAAGTAGAAATTAAGAGGTGGTACACGGCAACGTAATTTTGTTATCAAGACTTCCAATTTACGCGTGGGACACCATTTATTATTCCATGTCAAGTGCAGGTGCGAGAAATCTGGATTCGATATCATGACTTTCGTTGAGTCTTCAAGAAGGGAAAGTTTATAAATCTCGCTGCTGTTACATAAGCTGTAGGAGGCATGATTGGCACAATCGGAAGATCAAGAGATGTTCGCGCAAGTGTGTCAGCCATCTCGTTTATAAATATACTACGATGGCCTGGCACCCATATCATTCGCACTAGACGAATGTTTGCTGGGATTAATGATTTAAAAGTTTCTAGTACTGCTGATGTCGACGACGATAATAAAAATGAACACACGGAATACGAGTCAGACACTATCAGAGCTGATCTTGTTAACCAAACAAGTTTACTCTGGTATATTCTTTTTCTTCGTAGGGGTGGCTGACAAATTAGAATAAAATAAAGCTGCTTTGACACCGGCATTGTAATGGCTAGCTCGTTTCTTGAACAGCGCATGAAGCACTGAGAACGCGTCGCAGAACCAAGATAAATAATCAGTGACTAGTCTCTCAAAGACTGCGAAATGCGATTAGTTTCACGCCGAACAAGGAATGGATGGCGATGGAGCTTACAAAATAGTCGACAGATGGCTCTGTAAGTTTTGAACGTTAAAGAAAAAGTCAGAGAGATGGAGATGGTAGGTAGGTAGTAAACTTTATTCACTCAGTTGACAGGAGAGAGTTGGGGACGGCTTTAAGGGCTGGCCCCTTACAAAATCTAGGAGGAGTCCCTAGTCCGGTACCCCTGTGGCTTCTGCTGCAGCACGCGCTCGGCCACTAGGGCACGCTGGTCCTCTAGGGTCGAGCAACCGAGCAGGGCAGCCTCCCAGCTCTCTCGGGTAGGAGGGAAGGGGAAGGAAGTGGCGGGACCGCCGGATTTGAGGGGCATGCCCACACCATATGGAAAGGATCCGCGAACGGATGGTCACAGTGCGGGCATTCCCCAGAGAATGCCGGATTGAAATGTTTGAGTATCGCCGGGCACAATACTGTATTGGTATAGAGACGGAGGAGCCAGCGCTCGTCCTTCTTGGGCAGGACCGATGCTGGGGGTGGGAAGCGGAGCCTGTTCGATTT
Source organism: Rhipicephalus microplus (assembly GCF_043290135.1). Classification (NCBI taxonomy): domain Eukaryota; kingdom Metazoa; phylum Arthropoda; class Arachnida; order Ixodida; family Ixodidae; genus Rhipicephalus; species Rhipicephalus microplus. The sequence goes on from NC_134710.1 coordinate 8,722,008, forward strand.
GTACATAGCGGTGATTTCTCTGAAAGAGGTAGCCGGATTGGGTTCTGGAACATCAGGTGATGGAGGGCGGGGCTGGTCCCGGTAATTAAGCGCGCGGGCCGAGGCATCTGCAGCCTCGTTTCCAACTAGCCCCGTATGAGCAGGAGTCCAGATGACGGTGCGTGGATTTGGGCGATCTAGATAATAGAGGATTTACTGTATGGTAGCTACAAAGAAAAGCCGCCCAAAGGGCACGAATGAAAAAAAAAGAAGGGAGGAATTTCGTGATAATTCAAGGGGAAGCAATTTACTGTTTGAAGAGAGATCGGGCCGCCTTAGCAAGATTTAGTGAAGAAGAAGAACAATGCATACGTTGTGGGGAAGATAAGGAGGCTCGCTGGCTATCTGCTGAGCCGTTCCTGTCCTCGCTGTCCACCAGGTTTCCTCCGGTGCTTCCTGAGGCCTGAGCGTCCAGTTTCGATTCGGGATCTACCTCAGATGCTACTTCAAGGGCACCTTCGTGCTTCCTCCTGTGGCGGTGCGGCCGGATTAAGCGGTGCTGTTAAGCCTATCAACCTGATGTCTCTCTCCTCTCCCGGCCAGGCACATTCTGCCTGGTCGGCTACCCTTCTAACAGAGATTTGTTAATAGATCTGTTTTTGTGCAGTGGTCTGAAGAGCGTTCTTCTGGCGCTGGTTCCAACCAACGGCGAGTCCATTCGCATAGAAAAATCCGAAACTACTTTAGGAAGAACTCCGAAAGATTTACGATTATTACCAAATGATTACCGAGGTGCGTCAATTTGGACGCGGAGGCATCCTGTGCTGCTCGCCGGACCAGGCCTGCATCACAGATCTCCTAAAATGCACAACGTTTGCCTCAAAACCGGTTAGCTGTTTCGTGCCTACCCATTTGGCCTGTGTGAAGGGACTATTTGAGGAGTGGACTTGAGCCTTACACCACCTGAAATACTTGAAATGTTTGCGGCTGCAGGAGCAGTCTCTGTATTTTGATGCTCACGAAACGTTGAGAACAAAAAGGTCCCCACAGAATCAGTGATCGTAACTTTTGCCGGCATGGCTCGACCAACCGAAATTAAGGCATGGCCACTGATTTATTGTGTAGATGCGATATCTCCTCGGCCACTGCAGTGCAAAAAGGCTGGAGGTATGGGCATACCCTCGAGGGATGTAGATCGGATGTGAGGAGTCGCACATGTACTGACCAACATAAACCCGATAAATGTTCAACCCAAGTGGTGAGATGCTGTCTATGCAGAGGAAATCACGCAGCTGACGATGAAAGTTGCCCCATGAGGACATATCAGTTGCCACTTCTAGAGATCGTCGAACAACAACGATGCTTCCGGCGTGAGGCCCAATCTATTCTCTCTGAGCGCTGACGTGGCTACACCACCGTTGCCAACCGGGCAAACCAGATGCTTGAGTCGTCGTTGCCTGATCTAATAACATCAACAGTGGACAGGGCCATGACGAACCTTATGGATTCTCTATTCGTGAGCCTAATGGAGTCATTGACACAAATAGTGAGCACTCAGTTGACTCAAATCTTGCAAAAAGGTAACCAACTTACCGTGACCCCTTCTCTACCTTCACCAGTTAAGGTTACTGATATTCCATCGGAACCAGGCCCTTCGAAGTCAAAGCCAGACACGCCGAACCCTGGCTGTAGAATAATTGTGCCTCTTGTGCAGGACTTAGATTGGAGCTCGGACTTCGATTCCCATGTCTAACAACCAGAACAAATGAACTCCGACTAAAGAAATATGAAAAGACGTGTATCTCCTGAGGCACAACGCTCCTCAGTTAGTCCTAAATCCAGAAATAAGAAATATCAGAAAGAAAATCCATCAAAAAAGGATTTTTCAAAAGATAACATCTTAGAAAAAGCAGAGAGTGCTGCAGGTATCTCTTCAAAATAGAAAATTTAAAAGTATTACAGTTGAATAGCTGCTCCATTTTTTCAGCAGCTACAGACTTACTTCATCTTTGTGATCATTATTCACCTGACATTGTTGCTTTACAAGAAACTTGGCTTGCAGGAAAGAAGTATTTTAGGATTAAAAATACCGCACATTTCGTCTAGACCGCCGAACTCAGAGTGGAGGTTTGACAATATTTATCTCATCTAAAATCACCCATAGAGCTAAAATTATCTATCGGTCAATGACTTCAGAAAGCTAGATTTTAGCATTAAGCATTACTTTTACTGGGTTCTCCCATTCTACTTTATTAAGGCTTATTTTCTTGCGGGATTTCTAAATTCTTCCGTTCTAGATACTGCAGTTTATCATTGCCAAAAAGATATTGTATTAGTAGGGGGCGTCAATTCTCATCATATTTCGTGGGGTTATAAAATTGATTTGAATGGTAGACGTTTGTGGGATTGGGTGAACAAGAATAACTTTATTTGCATAAACACAAAAACTCATACTTTTATGAATAATCAGGTATCCTCGTGCTTGATCTAAATTTTTCTAACGCTAACCTGTTCATCTTATCATGGTCTGCGATTAACTCAGGAACAAGTAGTGACCATATGCCAATATTGTTTGAGGTGGTGCGTCCAAACCTCCGAAAATAGATTACCGGTTACGCATGTAAACTTTAATACATTCGAGAATTCATTACGAGGCGCTTTATCTAACCGAACGAATGATGCGGAACTAGATGCCATTAGAATAGGCGACATTTTAAAATAGTTGTTGAGTAATTCAAAATTCACCAATTAAAGCTCTAAACTTTCTACCAACTCTTGGTGTAATGCAGACTGTTCGCGGGCTTATAGACTAAGAAAAGCTGCATGGAAGAAATTAATTTTCAACCAGTGTCCCAGGAACTGGAGTGATTATAAGTATATGGCCGCTATTTTTAAGAGAACCATCGCTAATGCGAAGGACAAATTTAACAACGACTAATGTGAGTTCCTTTGAAAGCCGGTCAATAGAAAAGCACATTTTTGCTTTCTGAGAAATAAGAAAGGTCTTCCGGTACTAATAAATGTAGAATCTGTAGTATCATCACCAGTTGAACTGAAAGACTTTCTAGAAGATATAGCTCAGGGCCTAAAAAGTCGCTTTACGACAATTCTCTCATACCAAACCCAGTCCCCCCCCCCCCCCCCCCACACACACACAGGTCTGAGGATTTTGAAGAGGTCCCATATGCAGAACTAGCAAACGAAGTTGGAACGCAACCACATTCTGCTCCTGGTCCTGATCGCATGACGACGTCGGTGATAAAATCAGTACATAAAATATACCCACTTGGCCTACTCGAAATTATTAATCACTCACTAAGAAGCGCTTGGGTTCCACCTGATTGGAGACTGGCACAAGTGATTCCATTATTAAAAAAGCAAGGCGCTGGGTTTACCTTAGATAATATCAAGCCCATTTCACTTACATCAAACCTAGAAAAACTTCTTTAAAGAATATTATATAGATGCATAGATCGATGGATGTCAAAATTTGACATTGAGCCCATGTCAAATTGGATTCAGATGTGGTTGCTCCATTTGTTGTGCGCCCGTAAATCTCGAAAGCAGAATTCAACTTGCTCGATATCAGAAACAATAAACCGCTTTGGTAACCTTAGATATCACAAAAGCCTATGATAGAGTGGAGCATGTGAAAATGTTAAATTCGCAGCAGAACTTAGTACTGCCTCAATACTTTTTGGCCTGGATCCATGCTTTCTTAGGTGATAGAGAATTTTACTGCTCGCAATGTGGTGTCAACTCTTATATATAGGCAAACTAGAGGTCTACCGAAAGGGTCAGTACTATCGCCCTTATTATTTAATGCACTACTATGTACCATTCCCATACAGCAAGATGTACAGGTCTATGTGTATGCCAATAATATCGCACTTTTTGCTGCGTCGGCGGACATTCACACTCTGTATCTAATTCTGCAGACATACATGAATAGCCTGGAAATGTGGCTGGAGGAAATCAACCTATGCCTCAATATTAACAAAAGCACAATTATAGTTTTCGCACAAGATGTCTCAGTGCGAATTTTTCTGATGTACCGAGAAAACGCCATACCTCAGGACGAGTCAGTTAGGTACTTGGGGGTAACCTACACCGAAACACTTAACTGGAGTCCCCACATAGGAAACATGACTGCTAAAGGAGCACATGCCGTAGGGATGCTGCGCAGTTTCAGTAATTGTCGTGTCGGTTTGCGTAGAGACGTGGTCGTCATAATATATTGCATGTACATTCAACCGATATTAGAATTTGGCTGTGTTTTCTTTTCTGGCGCTCCGGCTTACAAAGTTCTACCACTGATTCTGTTAGAACGCGAATCTTTACGGTAATGCCTAGGGCTACCTAAATATGTTGCGAACAATATCCCATACGAAGAATCCCGCCTGCCTTTTCTTATCAAAAGATTTCATATTCTAACATTACGAACATTTCACAAAATCTCTGCATCACCTCACCAGCATCACCACTTTAACCAGCAGACCTCATTTTTCAACCAGCAATGGTCTAAATTACGGTGCCCTCAAGTAATATTTACAAAGAAACTTTTGGACCTCTTAGAGTTAACCTTTGGGAAATACTTGTACTCAACATTATAGATGCGACTAGGATTGAATTTGATGATATACACCCCAAGAGTGCAAACAATTTACCATATCAGTATATAAATGGCATTTTGGAAAATCATTTGGCCAATTTAAAAACATCCATTGTGATAGCGACTGGCGCTTCTGTTTATGAAGAGAAGGCTGGCCTAGTAATCGTATCACCCTCTCTAGATTGGGATTTCTCAATTCGAATACCCGACTTTACCCCTATTTACGACGCTGAGCTACTGGCGATAGTCCTAGCATTTCGTAAAGTGCCCCAAGATCTATCAGCGGTGATTGCTCTAACAGACTGTCTCTCGGTTGGTACTGCCTTAAGCTCACCAACTTTTTCGGGTACCTTAGAAACTTTCTACTCGCTTATTCCTAGACATAGTTATTCCTAGACATAGACTAGTTTGGGTTCCAGGCCGTAGAGGTTTAGCTCTCACTGAGCATGCAGATGCACTAGCTGTATCTCGCTTTGATTGTCCAAAAAATCTCCTTTGTTTTTATCAGACTATCCACAGCTAAAGTTCCTTTGGAAGAACAAGTGGTGTTCATCGAGAAAGGAAGAAATAGTAATTACAAGGCTGCGTTGTCAAGTCCCTTTATTGAACTTTTACCTTCACAGGTCGGGTCTGGCACAGCCGCCTTTGTGCCTTTATTGTAATGAGAGTGAATCTTTGGAGCACTTCTTTTTGTCAAGCCGAAAATTCAAAAGCCAAAGGAAAAAATCTACTAGAAGAACCCCTACGAAAGTTGGACTTAAACTTGGCACTTCCGGTGATTCTTTCATTTGGCGCAGTCGCATTTGGTTTTAGCCACCTGAGCGTTTTTACCACTGTTACGAATTTCTCACAAAAATCTAAAAGAATGGAATGCTAAACATAGATAAATTCAGTTGTTTATGTATAGCATTTTTTTCTTTTTGCGTGTTTATTATGTTTTCCTTTTCAAGATTTTTTTTGTTTTTAAATTTAACACCTTTAACTTATTACCTATATTACCTAATTAATCCTACTCTCCCTTTCAAAAAGTGAAATAATTTAAAAAGTAAGGCATCATCCCATTCATGGCCTATCCCCTAGGTGGGTTGCGCCAAGGTGTTGAGGAACCAACCAACCAACGAATAAGGAGGTCGGCCGCGGCTGTTGGTGCGCCAGGTGCCTGGTGCCTCCACCTCCAAGACTTCACTATCCAAGGCTTCGCTGTTCGGTAAAGCTGTGGTACACTTCTTGGGTCTGTAGTGCTGCAACCGTCGGTTATTTGTATCAATGTTATCTTCCCAGTTTGAGCTTATTGAACTTTACGTATAAAATTTTTGATGCCTGCCATATCTCCGGGCCAGAAGGTTTCCTTCTGGTCTGCTTCCACTCCTTCACAGGATATTCCACTGGGTTTATATCTGTGTAACTGAATTAACAGCATTCCTGTGGCTGTGGTGCAAACGAATGAAAGAGTTATTCGGATGAAGAACCCGAAGGTCATCAAATCTGAGCTACGCGTGCTGACTCCGCATTCTCTACACATAACCAAGGTCCGTCAGTTTGATCGTGGTGGTAACTTATACTGCTCTCCCGACCAGGCCTGTGTCAAGGACCTTCTAAAGTGTAGCAGTTCTGCCTCATTTTCGGTGAGCTGTTTTATTCCACCTCACCTTGCTTGTTGTAGTGGCGTAGTTCGTGGAGCAGACGTTAGTTTTACCCCAGCGGAAATTTGGATATTTTTTTGGAGGGAGGTGTTGTATCCGTTTATCGTTGCAACACGCTTGTCAATAACGTGAGGGTTCTTTCCGAGACGGTTATCGGCACATTTGCCGGGACATCGCGTCCTACGGAGATGAAGGCCTGGCCTTTAATCAATCGAACTGAACTGCTTGCCCCACGCCTTCTTTAATGCAGAAAATGCTACAGGAATGTATATAGCATGAATGGTTGTTGCTCTAATGCCCAATAATGCATCTGTGGGGCCGATCACCGTGCAAATGACTGCAAGTTTAATACAGAGTTGTGCTGCCTATGTCAAGCCAATTTCAAAGCCGACCACTCTGACAGTCCGGCTAGATCTAAGGAAGTGCAAGTTATTGACATTGCTCAGACGTTTATTGGCGGACGCTCGGCGATGAAGCAAGACAGCGAAAGTCAGTGCGGGGCCCGACTCTGCACGAGCTGCTCTTCTTACGAAAAGGGCGACCCACTAGAAGGCACTGGAGAGGACGACCCACTGTTCG